>NC_056745.1:562640059-562665059 GCF_019279795.1 Protopterus annectens
CTAATTTCTGATGTATGAGTGATATATTTAAAACCTGCTCATTATTCTGAAAATGAGTGTTTTTTTTTAATTCTGTGGCTTGTAAAACTTATTAAAATGCCATACACATTTTTAACCTGTCTTTGTGAATTTTTATTAAAGTTAGACAGAGTACGAACTGTTAACTCTGCCTATTTTTCTTTCCTATTTCTGTATGCTGTAATTGTAAAATTACACTGTTTGTTGTCTAAGTATTTTATCTTATGAACTGGTGCCTTAGTGTACCACAATGCCTCTTTCTCATAGCAAATAAAACATTTTCCTGTTGTTTATAGATTTTAATTTTTAAACATTGCACTGTTTAATCCATTTTCTTTTTTATTATATAGCCTATCAAGCATATTGGCTATTTTCTGAAGACTAATTGAAATCAGCACTAAAGGGATAACTTTATAATTGGTCTTGAAACATACTTACCATATATTGTATAACTTGTGTCTATAAATTTTTATCTAGATTTGTTAATAGCACTACTTACCAGAGGACAGGAAGAAATGGAAACAGTTGATCTGCTGTGGCAACCCCTAATGGGAGCAGCCGAAAGAAGAAGAAGATGTGCTGTAATAGATGTCTGCCTCCTAAATTTGTCTGAAATATTTTATGAATATTTATGAGCTATAACAGTTTACTAAACCTATGTTTTCTGTATTTTAGGTCTTTACCGTTGCATCTTCTCTTAGTGTCCTATTAATTTTCTGACTGATGTACGATAATTATGTAAAGTGCACTGTAATCTGTAAATTAATTAACAAATTAAGCCTGCCCTGTTATGCCTTGAGTATATTGAATAACTAATACTACCTATTGTGTAGATAACTTATCTTAATAAGCCTGTAATAAATAATTCTGTCACTTGAATAATGTGAAGGATGATGTAGTAGAAATGTTTGAAGTAATATGTCTGTTACAGATAATTGTGTGACATTACCATTAACTAATGACTGAATAATGTAATTCTGTTACTTTACCCTTAAAACTAATGACAGAATAATGTGAAGGATGGTATAGTAGAAATGTATGATGTAAGAAGCCTGTTAGAAATAATTCTGTTACTTTACCCATAAAACTAACTGAATAATGTGAAGTAACTGAATATTATTATTATATTCTGAACCTTAATTGAAATGTACTATACTGAACACATAACTGAGTATGAATGTCATATTCTTAATCTTGACTGAAACTTGATACATATTTATACTGAACATTTAAAATAGCTGTGTATATTCTAGAAACTAACTAAAGTAAAATTAAAGAAATATATTTTGTCAGTGTTACCTAAACTCAGATAAAAGCATAACTGAAAACTGGTAAATGTTATATTCTGAAAACCAAAGTATTATTACCTTTTCCTGTTAGTATTGTCCTTACATAGATAAACTGAAAACTGGTTCTGTTGTACAACTGTCTGAAACCATGAGAATATTTTGACAGTGTTACCTTAACAAAGATGAAAAAAAGTAAACTGAAATACGTTATTGTTATAATCTGGTGACTAAACTATTAAATTATTTTTGTCAGTATTGCCTGAACATAGATAAAAACATAAACTGAAAGTAGTACTGTTATATAACTGAAAAAATACATACTTGCTTTAACTCACACATTTTAACTTTAAACAAACATTGAAGAAATAACTGAAACACATAGACATTCAACCTCTTCACCACACCTTTTGCCACCTTTTACTCTGCATTGTCCCTGTCTCTGATGAGGTAAAGGAAGGCCTGCTTTAATGTTGTTTTTATAGTTAGGCCTTTTACACCTCTTTTTTTATTTCTTGTGCAAGGGCTGGGTGGCTAAAGCTTTTGATTGTATTTAGTATCTGGTTCTTAAAATAACATTTTCATCTTTAACAGTTATAAACGGACAGTATTGCCTGTTGCCCTGGCTTTATTTAACCTTTTTTTCTGCATAAAATAAACATTTTCTGTTGATAAACTCTTGCAAGTCTGTAAGCAAATTGATAACCTTAAATGAAACTAAAGTAGTAATCTAACACTGTGCATTTCTGCACCTATATAAAATTAATTTCAACTGTTGAACTTTTTACATTTACTCTCTTGACCCTCAGATTTTAACATTCTGCTCTGAGTGAAATTTACTCACTGTCTTACTATAGCTATTTCTTTAGCTGATGTCATTTAACATTTAGTACTACTGAATACTGCAAGAATTTATCATTACTGTCTACAGTTTTCTTGGATAAATAGTAAAAAATGTAAATGCATTAAATTGATGAGTGCATTTCAAGACCATAACATGTTTACACAACTGTAACAAAGAAAGGTATATCAGTCAAAACAGTTTAATGTACTTTTTTGCTTTTGTGTTTCAGGTCATCTTGAGATGCCAGTTTCTGTAAGCTTAACCCAACTCATACATTTAGAGGTTTTGGTTCCTGCATGGAAGCACATCATTAAAATAACTGTGTTTTATCTCATGCCAACCTCTGTTTCTCAACTCTCCTCTTGAGCAGCTGATATTTGTGGTTCCCCTGATTTTCCCCTAATTTTCACTTTTTTCAGATCTGTTCCAAGTGTATTACAAGCCTATATATAGGGCTCTTACAACTGTATACATAGCTTTATCACCATTTTCTGCAGATACCAATCTCTGCTGAAAATTCATTTTATTAAAGTTTGTTACATTAATTAAAACATTGAGTAAATATATAAAAATAGTTACATAATTTTCAGTTTGTGGCAAGAGAAACCTGAGTCAATTGGTTTGCATGTTAATTATTCTAAAATTGATACAGTCATCCTTGTATTTCTGTTAAGTGTTTTGATCTTGGACATACTGGGTTAAACAATGGGTGCCAACAAAGGTGAAAATGGTCATATCCAACTTGATGAGGTGCTAAGTGCATTGGTTTCTGGCTTGGTATTGACTTTCATTTCATTGAATGAGACGTTTAAATGCTGAGCTGTTAAAAATGTCTTATGCATTTCAATGTATGTATTTATCTGAATGTGTTAACCAGTGTAATCTATTCATGCATTCATTACAAAGTAGTACAGTCAGACATTGTCTAGGTGCATCATGTGGAGAGACAAGGCTTGGCTTAATTGTATGGGGGTGGGTATTCTGTTTTATGGAAAATGCGTGTAGTTTTCTACAGAATTCTGCTTAGCTGTGGCCCTCTCAGTCATAAGGGAAGGTTGGATAAGTGGTTAGTGCAGTCCTTTTTATTAAATTATTACTGTTTTCTAAGTTTTGTGGTTGGTGACAGTGGGATTATAAATGACTGTCACAATTCTTATAGGTGACTTGAATTTTGGAGTACGTTGTATAGATAATGGCTACATTCTGCTGGTTAAGCTGTTCTGTAGAGTCTGTGCAAGCCATCTGGAGAAGCAGTCAGCTTTGTAGGAGATGGCTGCTCGAAGAATTAATGGGAATGGTTTAGGCTACACACTTGGACATTAAAGGTAAGTGAACATTTTCATGTTTGGGAGATTCTGATTTAAACTGTATGTTATTGATGACATCTCTTGTGTTTGGTTTCATTAGTGGAGAAATTTAAGTGGACAGCATGTATCTGATATACTTCTTGTTTCCATGTTGCATGGTTTATATAGTGTAAAGCTTTGCATTATATTTTAGTTTTTTACAGGTTGCTAGTTTTCCTGTGCTCTGAGTGTGCAGTAATTTCAGTTTGTGTTTGTGTTAATGGAGGAATGTTATCTACATTGCTAACTGGCAATTTTTCACTGATTACTTGGGAGTCTAGTTTTCTAGGAGGTTTACCATGTTCTTTTTACTTTACTCTGCAGGATTTTAGTTCAAATGAGAGGATGTGGTCATTGTTGAAGGTTTTAGTGTGGATTATTAGTTATGTATTTTTTATACATTACTTATTGTGTTTTCGGCGAAATTGAAGTGTATTAACCCACCAGATGCGCAGTGGCATGCCCTGCCCAAGCCCCGCCTGTGACCATTTTGACTGCACCGCCCACCGTTTGATTGAAAGATGCCACCAAAACACAAGATAATTTAGACCTATATTTCACAATTAATAAAGCAGTTTTTAAATATTTTTCGTGCTCACTAAACACATTTTAAAATATTAGTGCAGTTTTTAAATATTTTTCGTGTCTCTAATTATCACTAAACACTTTTTAAAATATTAGTGCTATTAATGCAAGACATTGACACAATTAAGTGAAAAGTAAATAACTCAGAAATCAAGACGTCCTTTAAATAGGGAGAGTTGACAGATATGCATACCACTCAGGTGTACCTGTGTAGCTGTGCCATGAGCTGCCTGATTGAAGTTATTATTAAAGGCTCCATGTTCTCCCTCCTGCATGAACTCAGTGGTGGGTTAATACACTTCAATATCTCCAATAACACTACACAAGTGATCACAATCCTAAACATTCAAAAACAAGCAAGTTCAGATTCAAGACATTCTGATGAGCAAAACTAACCACCAGTATCAACGTCATGACTAACTTTGCACTCTGGCAATTGAAGTGTATTAACCCACCACTGAGTTCGTACAGGAGGGAGAATATGGAGCCTTTAACAACAACTTCAATCAGGCAGCTCACAGCACAGCTACAAAGGTCTTACTTCATTGGTAGTAAGATGTTTTGATGAATTATTATGATTTAATGCTTGCATTTATTTAAAATTTCGGTGAAATTGAAGTGTATTAACCCACTTGCTTGTGGAACATTTGAATGGAAAGGCCATTTATGTCATTATTGTGCTTACTAAATCAGGCAGCTCACGGCACAACTACAAAGGTCGTACTTCATTGGTAGTAAGATGTTTTGATGAATTATTATGATTTAATGCTTGTATTTGTTTAAAGTTTTGGCGAAATTGAAGTGTATTAACCCACTTGCTTGTGGAACATTTGAATGGAAATGCCATTTGTGTCATTATTGTGCTTACTAAATCATGTCACATTGCTGTTGTTAATCCCCGCCCTCTGGCATGTCAATCACTACGGGCACGCCCATTCCTGGTGGTGGGTTAATACACTTCAATTTTGCCATGTTTTCTTTTTGTGGATAGTGACAATAAGTTTAGAATTAGTTCTGTTGAGGAGTTGTGAAACCAGAGTTGTCACTTCACCTCCAGGTGCTGTATGTGGCAGTGATTATGGCCATATTATATCGTTCAGATACTGGGCAGGTTTTTCTGCTGGCTCAATTGAAACAACACTCCAATTCACACAAAAACATGGCACCAGTGAGACATTCTGGTACATGCTTACAAGACAACTGAAGGATGCTACAGGTTAGCTGTACATTTTTATGTATGAGATTATTTAAATTCTCTTTCATTATTTATGTCAAATCTTGAATTTGGAGTAATGACCAGTAATATTACTTTCATAGTTTTTCAGTCTGATGATTTTTCTTGTGGTGTGGGTGGCCAGTTATTTCCACAGGTTTCCTTATCTGGTGTAATTTTTTCTTGGTTTTCAGTTGGGTAGTTGTTGCAATCACAAGTTGTATTTCGTATTGTATTGTATTATATTATATTAGTGGGATGTACGCAGAGGAAACATTTGGGTGATATTTTAGTGTACTGGCTCAGCTTAAATTTTGCGTAGGAGTGGGCATGGTCCAGATGATTGACGAGCAAACCTGAATATGAAATGAGGCATGGTTGGCATGCCATGCATATTAGCCACTGACATCATGCATACAATGATTGTAGATGAGCAGCATTTGCAACAGGTTTGCTAACAGATTATTAAAACAAGTTCATTGGAACGTTCCGTGGTAACAGCTGCTTAACTCAGCTGCTCATCTACATTCTTCATTCACTGTATGCGTGATGCCAGAGGCTAATATGCATAGCATGCGAATTTCAAAATATACCCTTCTTTTTAGGGAAGAATTAATGGTATTGTTTCATGTAGCATTATACTAGTCTTGCTGGTGATGGTGGAAAGCACTGGGTCATGCGTAAGTCGGAGTTGGTATATCCAAGTGGCGGGGGGGTGTAGGTGCTGCAGCACCCCCACAAGGGGGTGCAGGAGGCTTGCCCAAGCAAAAGCAAAGGGAAAAAATGTAATTGCTGTTTCTATTTCAAGAAAAGACATGGAAATCGCATTAAAATATCCATACCTTTGACGTTCTTTTGTGGCTTGAAAACTACTTTGTGTTGGTTGTTCATAAGAACAGCTACACATCAACCGGCTGGGGTGGGGTTTGGGCGGTGTTTGCTACTGTGCATCTGGTGAGCCAGTACAGTACAATATCGCCAACATTTGTAAGGACATGGACAACCATGATAGTTGTTTACTGACATCTAACTACCAGGAAAGTCTAACTGGCTAGGTATCCATTTTTGTCTAGATAAAGATAGGAAGTGATTGAAAAAGGGGAGTAACGAAGTGCAAGGTATGAACAGGAACTTGTCCATATTTAGGAATATTGTTATCCTGAGGATGAGCAAAAACAGAGAGAGATTTTGGCTAAGTACTATTTCAGAATGGTTTCAAAGGACTGGAGGGAGGGTATTGATCTGATGGATATAAGTAAGGAGTTCCATAACTTGGCAACTTGGACAAGCAGATGTATGCTGGCTAATGTAGGTGGGAAGAAGCTCTGTAAATGAATCATAATGATGGAGTAGAACATAGTTGTATAAAATGGTGTTTAATGATAGACAAGCAGATATGTGCTGGCTAATGTTGTAGGTGGGAAGAAGCTCTGTAGATGTTAGTTGATGGGTTAGTTCTAACCAATTTAGGCTTTCAGTGCTATACAGTAGTGGGTTTTGAAAGGGGCATTTGCTGAAAATTTAGACACTTTATTATAGCATTGCTCAAATTTTGCCTGGAAATTAGTAAGAATGGGTGCTTAATAAACTAGTGAGTGGAGCTGCATTGGTGAGAAGCTTTTTGGATCTCTAAAGCATTGCAAGTTTTTGGTGATTGTTTTTAATGCATTTTTGTATGTGCATCCCAAATGTTAGATTGTAGGTTCATAGGTAAGGTAAGTACTAGGCTAGCTGCTCTTGCAGGTCATTTATCTAGCTAATTTCACTTTTTGTTTTTGAAATAATCTATCCCACTTGGTTAAAGATTGGCCTTACCTGTCCCATGGTTGATAATTTCATATTACCCCTAATGAGAATAACTGGGATCATACCATAGATAATTTGAGTGGACCCATACCTAGGATAAAGCAGTTAGGAGCTGCACCTGACCATTAGTAGTGCACGGGGCAGTTCTGAGGTAAAATTTCTGTTTTCCATCCATATATCTAAGTTGCATTTGAAAATGGACAGGGATGAACTTTGTTTTATGTATCTACATAAAACAAAGTTCATCCCTGTCTGCAGCAGCGGTATCCTCTGTAAAATATACCTCTCCCTTCAAACTGCTCTATTAATGTTGCAGAAGAGGTTTAGATGTCTAGGCAAAGCATTTCTGATGCCATTTGACTTACTGATATGCAGTAAATCCATTAGTAATAGGTCAGAGGATGTTTTCATCATCCATTTTCATCATTATTTTACTATTTTATCATTTAGGTCTCACAGAGACAATTAACTGGTGCCAGCGCCATGGTTTAAAGCTAAATACCAAAAAATGTATAGTCATACCCTTTGGCAAAAACAATGTGCCCACAAATTACCACATAGGCGGAAACCCATTAAGTACAGAGAAAGTTATTAGGGACCTGGTTGATAGCAATCTCTCCTTTGAAAACCACATTGCCAAAGTGGTTAGAAAGACCTTCTACATAGTCCACCTCATCACAAAGGGTTTCACACCTAGATCAAGAGAGGTAATCGTGCCCCTTTATTCATCCCTCATTAGGCCCATCATAGAATACAATGCCCCTTTTGGGATGTACCTTACCCGACACCTGCAGCAATTAGAAAGACCCCAAAAGTATCTCACCAAGAGGATCAAGGGTCTCAAACAGATGCCATATGCTGCTCGGTTAAAAAAACTCCATCTCTACTCAGTTGCATACCGCCTACTTCAAGGTGATCTATGCCTGACATACAAAGCTATGTCAAATCCAGAATTAATGGACATGCTCCACCTCAGTAAATCTAAATCCCTTAGAGCCACAAGCTCGAGGGACTTGAACCTCAGCACAGAAATAAATAGAACTTGCTGGAGGGACTGGTTCATAACCCGGAGGCTCCCTTCGCTCTGGAATAGAATTCCAGTTCATGTGAGGCAGAGCACCTCACTGAATCTCTTCAAGAAGAATCTCATTAAGTGGATGGGGGATCGTAGGTTTGTCCCAGGGATTATTCCCGTGTCACTATTAGACAGAGGCACAGTAAACTAAACCTTAAAAAGGGCACAGTATCCTCAAATCAAGGGGTGGTGTAAGCCATACAGAATCGGGCTAGGCTTATAATTGCCCCAGGGCAGATAGCCTAGTATGAACCTATTAATATTAGTATCATTATCATTATTCTTATTCAGTATTACTTACAATCATCCACTATCCTCCCTCATTATTTGCTATTAGAAGTATCTTCACATGGTGTATTATTAAGTGAGAGGAAATAGTAGCATTTTTTGGGGAGGGGTGTGAGCATGAGTTGTGAGTTACAAAGCCATGTTTTAGTGTTTGTTGCAGCTTCCTGAGTCTTTTTTTGGAGATTTGCCAAGTTATCTGATACACATATGAGTGTGGATTCATCAGTGTATTATATTAGGGAAAATTGTTGTGTGGATCATTGGAGGGTGCTGATGTGTTAAAGAGGAGGAGACCAAGGATAGAGCCTTGTGGTACACTGGTGGTGACTGGGAGGTATGGACTGATACCTGTTTATACAAGTAGTTTTTGAAACATAGAAGGGTGCTCTGTGATAGACCTAATGTGAACATTTGAAGTAGACGTTTGCTGTGACAAACTGTGTTGAAGGCTTTAGACAAGTATAGAAATAAGGGGGTCATTAGTCTGCTGTTATCTCCATAATGGTTAGAAGTGCAGTGTTAGTACAATGGGAAGGTGTGGAAGCCATGTTTTTCAAGTATTTCAGAGATAGTGGGTTTAGCATGATGGTTAAGGTCTTCAATCTCCAAAAGTCTCTTAAAAAAAAAACTCAAACAGTACCGCAAAGTGAACTGGCTTTGCCCATGTACCAGCCCTGATTAAGTTATAAACTGAAAGCATCATCTGTAAATATCATAACATGCAACTACGTCACCAAGCTCTACATCCATTCTGATGTCTCATGCTTTTAATTGTGTCTGTCCATGAGAATTGTGAGTCCCTACTAGGGAACACTACTAAACCATTGTACATAATCACTTTGTTTTATATTTTCTAATGTTATCTAACTTCTTGTGTAATCTATATAAGTTTGTCTATTTGGAGCTTTTTTCCCCGGACCTCCACTGAAAATGGACATGTATCCAGTCGGACTATCCTGGTAAACAAATGTAAAATAAAATAAATAAATTCACCTCATAAACACAGAGTACACAGTTTGAGTACAAATTCAGGGCAATTAGCCTACTATTTCACCATGAACCTAAGATCACTTTAGGTCTAAGATTAGTGATGTCTGTTGAATTTCCTACTTTGTGTAGATAGATAATGTGTGATTGTTTCCCAAGAAAGGGGACATGGGATTTCTAGACTGACATATTTATAAGGATTGAGACAAGAAGGGCAATGCTATTGGCTGCTATTTTAAGATACTCACTTGGAAGGTCATTAGCTGAAGATGAGCATGATTTGAGTTTGAGTTGTTTTGTACAGAATGAGGGAACAGAACTGAACTGGTTTGAAGGTGAAAGTGGTTGGAATGATATATGGATATTGGGCAGGGTTGGGATTCGATGTGGGAATCCTTGTTTAGGAACACTATACTATCTATGAAATAAGAGATGACTTCTATTGCAGGTTTGAGTTATGAGTTTTTGGGAGAAGGATTAGGGTTGAAGTTTTGACCAGGATGTAAGATTTCTTTAATAGATTAATGGAATCTTTGTATGGTTGTGTTAGTAATTGTTCAGAGTATGGTTCTGGTATAGTTTTTTTTTTGCCTTCCTTTATTTGTGTTTTATTACAGATGTGGAGCATTTGGAAGTTTGGGATATTGTGATGTTTTGTATTTCTACCATTATTTTCACACTTTTTCTTTATCCTGCATTAGCATTATACTCTTTTTGGATATACAAATTGCATTATTTGTTTTTACTGTCATCCTTCTAGGAGTTATAAGGTTATTTAGGAAAGTTGCATTGAATTCATTTAAAGCATCATGAAGGGTAGGATTTTTTGGATATTCCAGTTAAAAGATAATAGGGCAGTAATGCTTATGTCTGGGTTAAATTTGGACATGCTGTATGTTGTTTTATAAACATGCCATTTAAGTGAATGTGTCAGATGTATGGTTTAATTTCTCCAGATCTTTTGGGTTTCTAATGCCATTATGGGAATGAACACCATTATTAAGTCAGGGTATGGTTAAACTTCATGAAATTAGCATTGCTTCAATCTTTGTTATCCAAACGTGCTCTTCATAGCACCCGCAATAGGCCCAGAACTGATTCCAGCAATTCATGCAGAGTTACATTTATGGGTAGCATATCTAAAAATGACTTTTTTTTTCCAACCCATTGTCTATTTTTGGACCCTTGTATCCACATTATTATGCTTTGTCCAGATTTCTTACACTAAGAAGCTGAGAGGTATGCCTACATCTCAACTGTAGAGTATCCGTATTTTTGCCTCATATTTTTGGCTTATTACTCATAAAATGTATGGCTTTTCTGGCAAATCACTGAGGATTGAAATAACTAAATAATGTCATACATTTAAATTTCAGCCTTCATTTCCTTCAGAAAATGTATGCTGCAACAAATGCTCTTATTCTAGTACTTTCTAAGTCTATAAGAGCAATATTTATAATCTATTCCTATTTTGGGGCCTTTGCTTCCCCCCCCATTATTTTAAGCTTTGTTCAGATTTCTTGTGCTAAGAGGTTGAGATATATGGAGGCGAGGTATGTAGACATGGTATGTAATGCCCTAGTTGCTGATTATTTGGTGCATTTTACGTGGGGATAGGGGTTCTGCATTCCTGAGTGTCCTCCTTTGTATGAGATGCCTAGTAACTATGAACTTGTTGTCAGTTTTTAAGTCATTTCCTATTGCAATACTACCAGCTTACCAATTTTTCTTTAATGTAACATAGGCAATCAATTCTTTAAGGGCAGCAGGCACTGAATTTGTAGATGAATCACTGAAATATAAAGTTGTTCATAGTAACCTCTTCATTAGTTACAAATCTCTTTAATATGGAATTATTCAGATGAATTTTACCTCTGCAGAGATTGTGTTTATTAACTGATGCTGGTGGATTGTAATGACAGAAGTGTAAGTGGCCTTTTATGGCTAAAATTTTCTGAAATGAGCAGTTTTGTTATTATTGGGTCATATGTTTTGTTTCATTGCCCACTGGGAAAATATTCAAAACTACAAATTTAAAACACACTTTAACAAGTGATGCTGTATTATACAAGGAATATAATTTAATACAATCAGGAAGGTGAATCAAAGAACACATGTATGCATGGCCCTTAAAATGTGTGCAAGGAGTTTATGGTTTGAAAACTTTATTTATTTGACATTTGTTAACCAGGGTAGTCTGACTGAGCTATTGCCCTTTTTCAGCAGAGACCCAAGGAGAAAAACTCCACAATTATCCATAAAAAATGAGAATGATACAGTAAATAGAGCAGGTTAATATGAGGCTAGTGAAACTAATAAGTCTGTGTTTATCGCGTTTATATTACATCATCGAAATTTTACTGCATTGAATAAATGTCGAACATGATTGATGCAGTAAAATATCGAACGAGTATAAAAAAACAAAAAAGAAAAAAAAAAAAAAATTTAAAGGGCGTAGACAGGGGGCAGGCCCACCTGCACCCCCCTAGGGAGATTTCCGTTTACCTGGTCAATATTCTTCACTTTCGATATTGTCATGCCGACAATATCAAATTCAATATTGTCAGCTTGCGACAATACAATACAATACAGACCAGTGTTTACCAGGGTCTGTGGTTGGGTTATCCTCATGTAACAGCATTACATTGTCTGTCTTCCAGGTACGTAGACTGCAGTCAATGAAGAGGTGTAGATTAGTGAGTTATAAGTGTACTTATGTGGATAGTGGAATATTTAACTTGTTGTCTTGTACAAGAAAACATTAATGAAGTCACTTTTGGCAGCTTCACTCAGCTGCCTCTTGCAAACCATCTTAAATCATAATACACCTGCTCTGGAAAGTATAGCTGCTTACATGTATAAACCATGCAGGAAAATGCCCTTGACCTCACTATTAAATGGTATGACTGGCATAACTGTGGTTGTGTGTCCTATGTACAAAAATACAATTTGTTTGCACACAAGGACTCCACGTCCTCCCAAAATCTGCCTATTTCAGTATCTCTTAGGTATTGTACAATTCATCATGAACAGGCATACAACTTATTCATACATTCTATTACACCATTTTTTAAATATATTTCATGTATTCTTACATTCCACCACAGCTTTTTTTCACAGTGTATCTGTAAGCTAGCAATGAAATTATATTTTGATACTAGTGAGAGATTATACTCAGCAGTCTGTTTGTAAAACCTGACAAGAAAGACCACTTACCCACATCATCTTGCCTTGCTGTAGTAAGTAATTTAACTAGGGAACAGTAATTCTTTAATCAGTTAGGAAAATATAGTGAGAATAGCTAAAATGTATTTTTTTCTGCATCCGTGTGAATCTATCCATGTTAAATTATATTTCCTGTGACTAAAATTCTGGTGTTTATTGTGAAGAGGTATTCAGTATTGTCCTGTTTTCTTTTTATTATTTATTATTAAATATATTTAAACTTTTCATTGTGACTGGTCTTTTAGAGAATATTTTAAACTTTGTATTAGTACTAATTTTACTCAGTATAACTGGGTACCATTGTAAGAGCCTTAGAGTAACTGTCTGGTGGCAGTGAAACTACCTTATTGTCTGGGTAAAGGTGCAGAATGGGTAATCGGTACCAGCCTTTCTCAGGTGTGTGTATGTGTGTGTGTGTGTGTGTGTGTGTGTGAAAATGAAATCTCAGTGTGTCCATGTGTCAGCTACTTGGAAGAGGGACACAGAAATCCTTAGTGGTCAGTGTGGATTCTTATTTGGGTCCTGGAGAGAGAGAAAGAGTCCAACTCTAGGACTGGAGTGTGTTCTCTGTGTGCTCCTAAGGGTGTTTATGCTTGGTACAGAGAGCTGCCTCTGAAAATACTGTGCATATGTATTTCTCTCAAAGTGAATGTTCCCCCACCGGTGTCCATGGTAAGGATTGGGACTCCTTGATCACTGGCCCAGAAAGGGATGCCACAGGGGGGTCCTTATCATTTCAGAGAAAAATGAGTTCAGTGAACAGTATTTTCACAGCACTTAGATCGAACATGCTATTCGTCAAACTGTTCATATTGAGATTGTGATACAGTGAGGATCAGGAAATTTGCTCTTTTCCCAGTGTAGTGAGATCTCGGAGTTGGTATGTATAATTAGTGAGGGGTGTGAGGGGCACAGCCCCCTACAAGAGTGGAATTTGATGAATGGCATTTCCAATAAAATGCCGTTCATTGAAGTGACATAGACCTATCACAGGGCCTTTTTAAGCCTCGTCATGCTACCCAATAATATTAGATAGGCCATTGGTCCAATAGGGATATGCATAGTGGCTAGTCACAGTCATGTGGTTGTCTTCATCAGAAGGCAATGCCATCAGCACCAGATATACCATATTGAAAATGTATGACCATGACTGCCTTGTGATTTGTGGGATGGCCATTGAGACCATGTCAATTGTAGTAGGCCTATCACTGCACTACAGGCACATCACTTGGTAGCAGGGATGATGTGCCACAGTGTGAACTCTTAGTATTTTTGAAGAATTTTTTTCCCCTAGTTCTAAGTGCTTTTTATCTCAGTGCCTGCAGACTATCAAGCTGTTCCCATGATTTGTCCTGAGCAAGTTTATAAAGCAATACTAGGAAGTACCCAGTGAAAGGACAAGATCCTTCTATGATGGGCCATCATCCAGGCAACCAAGGACTTAGCTTTTGCACATGCAAGCATCATAGTAATGGAGACATTTCTATTTTAGGCCCTTACCCTGGTGATTAGCATGAGTAGGTTTGTCACAGTGGACAGCCTATATCCTCAATGTGAAGGGTCATGCTACCATCCACACAATAATTAATGCTAACATCACTTGCTACAAAGGATCAGGCCCATGTCTATAAACATTGCTATTTCAGTGCTGTGCAAGTCATCATTTACTGGGTAGTGACTGACTATCCAGAACATTCTTTTCCCCTAACTATTGGAGAAGTAAGTCAAAAACAAAAATAGATACCTGGGTGCACAAGACCCAGGTTAAAAAAAGTGCCCAATCCTGGTAGGTGCACTGGTGCAAGGACTTGAAGATATGACAGTGTAGAATCCTCAAAATATGGAAACATTCAATGGGGCCAGGTCAGGCCCAGGGGGAGGATGCCCCCCCCCCCCGTTGCAGAAGGAAGTAGCAGTCCAGAAAAATTACAAAAACTGATAGGCCAAAGAAGAGCCATAAAGACAATAGAGTGGACTATTGAGGATAAGAAAGAAATTATGCATTGTTACTATTATGCAAAAAGGCCAGAATTTCCAGACACAGAATATACAAAAATATTAAGAGATAAATTAGAGGAAAAAAATACTTCCACAGGAAAAACTGTCAGAAGCTTCAAATAAAAATTTGCATTCATTAATACAACAGATTTTTAAAAAACAGTATATAGACCAAAAAACTTTGATCTGTTTGGAAAAAGAAGCATCTGAGAAAGTACGAAAATGTAAACAACAAAACCTAGATATTTTTGAAAAGTATAAAAAGGAAATATGGACATGAAAAAGAACGACAGATTTGATGTGGTGCAATATTTATGCAAAGGAGAAATCCAAATTAATGAATATAAAGAAGGCAGCCCCAAAGATATTTGAAGAGAAATACAGGCAAAGGCATCTAGATATGGAACATTTCGCAATAAGAATAATAATATCACAAAGATGGAATGTAGAAAAAAAATTAGTAAAGCAGACTTAAAAAAAATAGAAGTTGAAGTTATGGAGTGCCTGCAAAGTGATATATATTACTGTGCAGCTAAACTAATAACTGATAAAGTTCAACCACAAAAACACAGGGTAGCGAGGGATAGGAAAGGGAGAAATCAAATACCATCATGGAAATATCGAATAGAGAAAACTATAGACCAATTAAGACAAGAAGTGTCACTGTTAGAAGAGTATAGAAGATCAACAAAAATACTAAGAAAGATAGATGTGATAAAAGCATTGCACAATATTAGAACTGACCAGGATCTATCATGCACTATCACAAATAAATTAAAAATTTCAGCACAGCCAGAAAAACTTAGAAGATACACATATAAATATAAAGGAAAAGAACAAAACAAGCAATTTATTGATGACCCCAAAACGTTTTCGAGAGAATTGGGAAACAGTGTAAAAGGCATTGAAAGACCACCAAAAAAAGAAGAAATAGATGCATTTGGGAGAAATATCTATGAAGATCCTGTGGAACATAACAAAGATATTAAATGGATAAAAGAAGTAAAATAAAGAATAAGAAGTTTAAAGGTATAAAATATGAAATGGGATGAAGTAACAGCCAGAGAGATTGAAACAAAGTTAAGAAAAGCCACTAATTGGAAAACCCCAGGCCAAGATGCAGTACCAAACTTTTGGTTAAAACATCTTTGTATGAAGATTTAGCCATGAGTAAGAACTATTTATATGTGCACCACGAACAGACAACCTGACTAACAAGAGGCAAAACAGTGCTCCTACTTAAGAATGAACCTGCAAGCTACCCTAAAAATTATAGAGCAATAACTTACCTTCTGACAACATTTAAAATATACACAGGAATTGATGCCAACAGAGTTTATAGTCATTTAGAAGAAAACTCAATTATGGCAGTAGAACAACAGGGCAATAAAAGAAGGTCATATGGAACAAAGGATCATTTGTTGTTAAAGTCATAGTGGAGAACTGTAAAAAGGGGAAGAATTTGAGTATGGCATGGATTAACTACAAAAAGTTTTTGATAGTATCCCTCATTCATGGATAAAATAGTGCTTAAAAATGTGTAAGAGACACCTTACATTGATTGACTATATTACAGTGACCATGAAACAGTGGCAGACCACTGTGCAATTAAGCCATGATAAAGGAAAAATTGTTGTTCCAGGGATAAAAATTCAAAGGGGGATTTTCCAAGGTCTCTGTTACCGTTGCTATTCTGCCTTCCCCTTAACCCATTAAGCTCTTTACTTAACAGCTTAGGCCATGGTTATAATCTGACTCCTGGAAAACAACAAAGTCTAAAGACTTCTCATCTTCTCTCTGTTGATGATTTAAAAGTGTATAGCTCATCAGATGAAGAACTGAAAGCACAGCTGCAGGCTGTCAAAACTTTTTCAGATGATATTAGAATGTCATTTGGCCTTGATAAATGTGCAAAAGCAACCTTTAAAGTGGAAAACTGCAGCACCAGGAAAACATCAGTTTGGGACAAGAATGTGATGTAAAAGAACTTGAGCAAGAGAGAGTGTATAAATATTTGGGAATTGATGAAGGATCGGCAATAAAACATGAGCAAATGCGAACAAAACCTAGTAAGGAATACTTTAGAAGACATAAATTAATCCTGAAAAGAGCATTGACATCTAGGAACAAAATCATAACTACAAACCAATTTGCTCTTCTTGCCCTAACTTACAGTTTTGGAGTGATTCATTGGCCCCAAAATGTGTTGGATAGATTAGATATTAAAACAAGAATGATGCTTTATGCTCACCAAATGATCTATAAAAATCAGTGCATACCAAGATTATATATTCTCCGTTCTGAAGTAAGGATGGGCCTCCTTGAAATTGATTATATGTATAGATCTGCAATTGTGGGACACACATACCGCCTGACCAGGGTTGCCAGATTTCCGACTGGCCAGGTAGGGACAAAGTAAAGACTAAAAAAAAAAAAAAAAAAAAAAAGTCTTTCACTGTAAGTGAAGACTAAAAAAAAAGGTCTTCCATGTCTTTAATGCGGAACATCAGAGTTCCGCATTAAACAGAAGTAGCTCTGTGTTTATTTTTTATTCTGTTTAATGTGAAACATCGCAGTTCCGCATTACACAGAAGTAGCTCTGTTTTGCAATGTTTTGATTGGCCCGTATACCGGTATACGGGCCAATCAAAAATCGCTAAACATGGAGCTACTTCTGTTTAATGTGGAACTGCCATGTTCCACATTAAACAGAAGTAGCTCTGTTTTGCGATGTTTTGATTGGCCCATATACCGGTATACAGGCCAATCAAAAATCGCTAAACACGGAGCTACTTCTGTTTAATGCGGAAAATCGCAGTTCTGCATTAAACAGAAGTAGTACTGTTTTGCAATGTTTTGATTGGCCCATATACCGGCATACGGGCCAATCAAAAATAAACAAAGTGGAGGCTGCCCAGGATTTAAACCGGCAGGGCGGGACTCAGGATCAGGCTGCTGAACTCAGGACAGTCCCGCCCAAATAGGGACGTCTGGCAACCCTGCTCCTGACCTCACAAGACCCAAATGTAGTGAAAGTTTTGAACCATGAGGAGAATAAATGTAAGATGACTTCTCTGCTTAATTTAGCAGAAGCTTATTGGCATCAAGTAGGAATGGAAATCAAACCAGTAGATAAAAATCAGGCAGCAACTGAATGTGCCAAAAAAAAAAAAAAACAAAAGAAAGATTTTAAGGTGAAAGACCAGATGAAAAGGCAAGAAATATGGAAAAAGCATAAATATAGTTGCAAGTATAACAAACTTCTGGAAGAACCTCATGTTGATCAGGAATGAACACAGGAATGATTAAGGAGAGGTGAATCCAAAACAAGAGATGAAAGGTTAATATCGGCTGCCCAAGATAGTTGGCTACGTACACGCTGGCTTACAAAGTCCATTGAAAATGTGGGAGAAATAGACAAATTTAGGTTTTGTAAAACTGAATTGGAAACCGTTGCATACCTCATTGCTGGCTGTGACATAATATTTATTTTATTTATTTTACATTTGTTGACCGGGCTAGTCTAGCTGGATATATTTCCATTTTCAGTAGAGGCCCGGGGAGAAAAGCTCCACATAAAACATAACAAAGAGACACGTTGTTAATAAACACATAGAATAAAAAATAAGAAAAGAAGAAAATTGGTAATAAAAATTGGTAATTGGTAATAATAATAAAAAATTGGTGAATAAAATCAACAAAATTAAGGCATACAATCAATAGTAGTCAATGACTAGAGTTAGATCAGTTTCAAAGCATCTTACTTAATACAAACAGGCTATACCATAAAGCTTCTGCTACAATAAGAAAAAAATACAAATGGGAAGAGAAGTAGGAGGAGTAGTGTTAGGTAAAATAGATGGAGGAGACAGTAGTTAAGAAGTAAGAGAAGAAAAGAAAAGGACAAACAAGAGGAGATGGGAGAGGTGAGAGAAGTAGGTCAGAGCATTGAAGGACTGGAAGGGAAAAGAAAAATAATTGCTAAGTATTAAGCACAATGTAGGGTTAAAGGTCAAGAGAGGGGGGGAGAGAAGTCAGTCTGGTATATTACATGAGCAGAGCCAGTGATTCTGGAGGTACAGTTTGATTTGTTGTTTGAAGAGGGGTAGGGATGTGATTAGAGTTATATCCCTAGGTAGCAAATTCCATACACGGCCTACAGTATTAGTGAATAGAGAGTCACTAGCTAAGTTGTGAGCCTTTATAGGTTTGGTCAAGAATTTACAAGAGGAACGAAGGGAGGTAAGATTGTTATAAGGGAGTAAAAGCTGTGATAGTATAGGGGTGTTATCAGGTTGGTACAGAATTTTGTGGGCAATAGTAAGTTGTGAGATTATAATATAGTTTTGTAGTTCTAGCCAGCCTGAAAGTTTCAGGTTAAGGCAGTGATGGGTTCTGAAAAGGTTACCAGTGGCGAAGCGGGCAATGTTATTGTAGCAAGTTGCTAGTTTGTTTAGGTTAGTTTTCTTGAGGTTAGTGAAGATAGGAGAGGCATAAAAGAGAGTGGATAAAAGATGGGAGTGGGCATTAGTAGCTCTAGTTGATGGGGTGAGGAATGGTTTAATACGGTATAAGGATCCTATCCTTCTATTTACTGATTTGATGGTGTTGTTGATGTGTTGATCAAAAGAGAGATTGTTATCAATGGTTATTCCTAGCAGTTTAGTTGTAGAGTCTGGAGAGATGACAGTGTCGTTGTTTGACAAGATGGTGAAATTTAATGGGGAGGTACGGATAGTGGGGGTGAAGAGAAGAAGTTTAGTTTTTTTAGCATTAAGGAGGAGGTATCGTTGAGTAAACCATGTTTCTACTGTGTTAAAGATATTTTGAGTTAGTGAGATTAGATCAGAAGAGGAGGATGCTGAACAAATAATAGTGGAGTCGTCCGCGTATTGAATGCAGGTGGCTTGAGGAATTACAGAGTGGAGATCATTAATGTAGAGGGAGAAGAGAAGTGGACCAAGAATAGAGCCCTGAGGCACTCCAATAGAAATGGGCAGTAAGGAGGAGATATGGTTGTCCCAAAGAACGGCTTGTTGTCTGTTGCTGAGATATGAACTAAACCATTTGACGGTAAGAGTATCAAATGAGAGGGATTCAAGGATGTTAATTAAGGAAGAGTGGTTAACCATGTCAAAAGCTTTTGAGATGTCAATGAATAGAGCAGAAGAGAAAAGATTATTGTTGCGATTGTTGTTAATGGTATCTACAAAGGAAAGGAGAGCAGTGGTGGTGCTATGGTGGGGTCTAAAGCCATGTTGACAGTTAGCTATGATATTGTGTAAAGAGAGATACTGTACAAGTTGCTGATGAATACATTTCTCCATAATCTTTGCTAAAGGTGAGAGAAGGGCAATTGGTCTAAAGTTGGAGTAGTCAATAGAGTTACCGCCTTTGTGTAGTGGGATAATATGAGAGACTTTCCAGATATCAGGGATGGTTCCCTCTTGGATGGTATGCAATTTCTTTGGCTGCCTTTTGCAGAAAAAGGGAAGGGAGCTTGTCAGCAGAGGGGGTACAGGGTTTCAGTTTAAAAATAAGTCTATAGATGAAAGAGGTAGAGATTGGTTGTAGAGAGAAGTTATAAGAGGAGTCTACTAGATTGTTTAGAGGATAGAAGTTATCGGTGTTCAGTTGTCTAGCAAGAGATTGAATAGTTTCAGTAAAGAAAGAGTTAAAAGCATTTGCAGTTTGGTGAGGGGTGTCTGGGTCAGCATTTAGTGGGGAGTGGAGTTTTGGCTGTTCCTGGGGAGAGGAGTCTATTGATTGAGGACCAAAATTGTTTGGGTTTATTAAAGTGGGTTTCCTGAAGTTCACAGTAGAACTTTCTTTTGTCATTGATTATAGCTTTTTTGGTAAGGTTTCTAAGTTGGCGAAAATGAAGAAAATCAGAGCTGATTCTATGGCATCTCCATTTGGCCCAAACCTTATTTTTAGAGAGGATTAGTTTTTTAGTTTCATTTGAGAGCCATGGGGCTGTATTTGATTTCATTTTAATGGTACGCTCAGGAGCATGTTTATTCAGAATGGAAAGAAAAGTAGAATTAAAGAATAAAACTGCTTCGTTAAGTGGAAGTGTTTTTAAGGGGTTCCAGTTACATGCTCTGAGTTCGTTTTGAAATAAGTCAGTTTTAAAATGTTTGGTAGAACGTATTTTTCTTATATTAGGGAGGTGTAGATCATCAGTCTTCTCTCTTGTAATATAGGTTAAACAATGATCACTGAGATCATCAGGCATAGTTCCTACTTTATATGTGATGTTGACTTTGTTTATGAGTATCCAGTCTAAAATAGTCTGTTTCTTACTTAATATATTAAGCCTTATAGTAGAGGTAATGGTTTGGGTGAAACCATTTAGGTTAATGTGAGAGGTGGGATTTTCAGCATTAATAGTATTCCAGTCTATATTAAAGTCGCCAAGAATTATAGTTTCTTGGGGGTAGTTGTTGGAAACCCAACTAAGAAAGTCTTCTACGATAGGTATATTGTTACCAGGAGGAATGTACATGCAGATGATGTAAAGGGCTTTCTTTGCATTTAGTTGGAGTTTAGTGATGATGGCTTCCACTTTACTATCCTGGGTTGGACAAGATGAAAGGGTGGAGATGTTAAGATGATTCTTAAACAGAATCGCTACTCCACCACCCTTTCCTTTAGTACTGTCAAGCCTTAGTATATTATAGCCTTGAGGTATAACCTCAGTGTCTTTAGTGGCTTGCTTAAGCCAGGTTTCAGAGAGACAGAGAATGTCAAAACAGTGAGTGTCTAGGAGGGCGTGTAGGTAGGGTACTTTGTTGTTTACACTACGTATGTTAAGATGCCCTATGAGGAGGGTATTATTGGAGATTGGTCTAGATGCTTGAGGAGAAGGGTACACAGGGCCAGGGTTGGGGTGAACATCACCGTCTTGTAAGGTAGGATCATCAGGTTTGGATATAAATTTACTCTTGAGAAGGGTTAGATGTCTCATTTTCTTATCTGAGGGTAGGGTGTAGGTGAGGTGAGAGTGCCTATGGAATTTAGGTAGGTTGTAGCTAGAGGTGGAATTGGCATTTGAGAATGAAGTGAGAGGAGTATGGAAGGTAGATGTGTGTTTCTGTATATGGTTTGTTTGAATAATGAGTGGGTATTCTATGACGGTAAGGAGGTAAGTAGAGAAAAGTGTAGTTAAGAGAAGAACTGAGAGTATAAGCAGTGTGGATAAGTTGAGAGCCATTGTTACGAGTAAGTGAGGTAGAAGTGAATATAAAGTAGAGGTAAACAATAGAGCTAGCAAGGTGGTAGTATATGTGTAAGTTGAAAAGAAAAATAATATAGAAGTAAGACACGCGATAGGGATGTTAAAGGATATACAAAGTAGAGGGACAGTTTAAGTGAGTGGAATGATATACAATAAGAGATAATAGAGGAAGAGGAGAGAAGCTGGTTTGAGGATAGAAGGATTAATAAGTAAAAGAGGACAGTAGGAGGAGGATGTGGGGTGTAGAGAGGGGAGGAGTTCAGATTAGGTGGGAAGCAGGAGGATAGGATGGTAGGGTAAGGGGTGGGATTAGAGATGTATAAGTTTAGGACCCCTGGGGGTGGGTGGGAATTGGGGGTAGGGAGGAGAGCGGAGTGAGCCCGCAGGGCGAATGGAGCGGGACACAAAGAGTAGACCAAGGAGGGAGGAAAAAGTATCAGAGAAAGCTAGGTAAGTCAAGGTAGGAGGTAGAAGCCTAAGGAGGAGAGGATAAGAGAGAATATCAAAAGAAGGAAAGGGGTAGGAGTAGGAAAGGTGAGAATAGGAAGAATGAGGTAGAAATAAATACTAATGTAAGGAGTATAGGTGGGGATAGGATGACATCTAGTGGGCAAAAGCGGAGGTGCAGTAAACATACACAGGAGCTTCCGAAAGTAGAACTAGACTAATGGGAAAGAGAGCATAAGCTAAGTAGCAGTCCAAAGTGAGTGGGAGGAAGGAGATAAAGGAATATGGGGGGGGGGGTTGCTGCTGGCCGCTTAGCTGGGGTCAAACAAAAGCTTAGCAAGGATAAGTTGGTTTAAAAATGAGAACATCGTGATGTAGGTAGACATACTTTCTTGATATCTTGAGGTAGTGGGTAGCAGAAGAAGGCAATGTCCTGAACGTTTCCAAGGGTAGTAGGCAGAGAGCACCTTAGTAGAGGTAGTAGAGAGATTCAACCCAGGCAAAAAACACAGGGTAAATCAGGGGATAGCTAGTACAAGAGAAAAAAGTGGAAACAATAAGATAATGTTAAAGAGAATATTAACATACAGAGTTTCTAATACAGTGTCAAATGCAGATAGTACAGGTTATTCAAATAGTGAGCAGAGTAATATAACACATAAGAATGCACGTACAGTCAGGCAAGGCCAAGCAGTATCATTAGGGAAATTAAACGTATAGGCATAGCAGATACTATTGATATACTGCATAAAAGGCTACTGCAAGCTATATAGTATACACAACCATAGTGGATGCTGTAGAACATACAAAGAATTTAGTACATAAAAATAGGTTGTGTATAAGGAAGCCCTTAACAGAGTGGGATCCCAGCCCAGTCTGCACGTGTAAGGCCACTACAGATTACACTCAGAGCAGTTATATGGATAGTAGAATTAAAGTAGGTCTTTATAATATTAAGCAAGTATATAAAGGTAAAACTACCCCTAGCAGGATCAAAACCCCTTAGACTAATAGTCAGCCAAACATTTATCAAGAAAAAACAGTAGGGAGCCCAGTAGAGATAAGTAGCCTTGCAGCAGTCGCTACGCAGTACTAGTTTAGTCAGACACAGAGGTAGACAGACAAATACAAGATTCCAAGAGTATAAGCCCTCAATAGCACAACAGTTATCTATGATTAAACTGAAGAAATCTATAAAACCTAAGCTGGCACACAGTTGCTAAATAGTACAAGTATATCCAAATACTGCGTTAAGAGAATACAACAATGCAGGCACGATAAGGCTAATTCTACAATTGCGCAGGAGTAGGCAGTAGTTGTTTGGTAGAAAAACATTCAAAATCAATGCTGAGACGCTGTCGCTTACAGTTGGTACACAGTAAAAGGTTAAGACATACTACGCAGCCCTATCGGCGACGATACTCCACATATAGGAGCGTAGAACAACAACAAAAGCAAAATATACTGCTATTCATACACAGAAGGACAAGTATTATGTACTTCCAGAGAAAGGATATATAAGAGCAGTCGCTAAAGGCAGGATATAATAGCAAACGCTAACAGTACAGCTGATGGAACAGAGATTAGCGTAAGAAAAAAATCACAGTTCAAATACAATACATAAAGCAAACGCATTCGCGTTTACAGGACTGTCATTGAAACAGAATCTATAACATAGAATTAATACAGTCCTTCCCAAAAATGTCTTTTGATAAATAAGTTCAAACGTACTGCAGAGTCGGAGTGCAGGTACAATACATAGAGCAAACGCATTCGCGTTTACAGGACTGCCATTGAAACAGAATCTATAACATAGAATGTAATACAGTTCAACCCAAAAATGTCTTTTAATAAACAAGTTCAAACTTACTGCAGAGTCAGAGCGCACAGCCAAGCACGCACAGCAGCAGCGAGGTGGGCTGAATTAAAGATGACGCCCTAGGAGTTGGGAGGGACTTTAACAACTTCCAAGGAAGTACCTAGAGAGGGGGGGGCAGAGTAATAATGGCATAATAATGTGGAAAGACTGTTGCACTGGGGATTGTGCAAGCATTATGGTATTGAAGTGACTGAAAAACACTCGAAACGAGCCACTAAGCATCATAGAAAATTATTAAGTCTACATCACACGGGATAACCCATTACCAACAGTTCAAAAGAGATATGCTAGAAAATCAGATATAGTGGTCCAAGAAAAGAAGATAACAATAGCATTGATCATTGAAATTGCCGCACCCAGTGAGTACTATGACCCGAGTGCAGAGAGACACAAAGTCATAAAATATCAGGATTTGCAAGCAGAAATGAGATCAATGTGGAAAAAGATACCCAGATAGTTCCAGTAGTAGTAGTAGGAGCAACGGGTCTTATAAAGAACAGTCTAGAATCATATTTAGATATATTACCAATCCATGTAACTCCGTACGAACTGCAGAAGGAGTTATTACTGGGAACGTTGGGTGCTTCAAAGAACATTTTTGGCTGATATGAAAGAGTGAAACAATAGTAATTTCATGAACTTTAATCGTACTTTGACTTAGGAATGGGGTCCATTCCCATCATGGTATTAGGAACCCAAAAGATTAGGAGAAATTAAAAATTGGAGAACCACAGTTCACTACTCATGACTATCCATCCCACTT
>NC_056745.1:562670059-562818268 GCF_019279795.1 Protopterus annectens
CTACATTAACTCGGGATCCATATTTACCAAGCTGATAACAGCGGTAGTGGGAAAGTGCATATCCATGGCAACAGACCCTTTTTATTGATTAGACAGTTGGAGAAATATTATTTGTTTTGTTGAGTGCACTCATTTTTTAATTGTAAACAGTTTTTGCAAAGGACTGCATTAAACATGATTTTTTTTCCTGTAACAAGTTGGAGCCTGACAAAGGGGAAAAGTGAACCACTCCTCTAATGTGGGAAATAGCTGCATATGTGTCAGCACAATCTGTGTGTTTATGTATGTGTCATGTCTTTCAACTTTTACATCAGAATTCTGGACAAACAGAAAATATTTAGGGAAAAGGTACTCTTATTGGGTGCTATTCAGGGCTGGCCTTAGCTGAAATGGAGCCCTAGGTGAAGAACTGTTTTTGGGGCTCCCCTTAAGCCCAACTCACAACATACTCAAGAAATACCCTATTTGAGCCACACCCACAGGTAATTTCCGAAGAAAGCCACTCAAGTTATTTCCTTCAATTATTTAAACGCATAGGAAGAAAAGATACTTTGTAATATAGTTAAACTGCGAGTGATTTCATTTAATAAACCTTCTTTATCTGTTTCTCCTTCACACATATTTTACTATAAAAGTCATGTCCTCAGAAAATAGAAACGTGTGTGCCTTGCTTCAAAGGGTTGCTTAAGTTAATCTAAACAGTTTAATTTACTTTCTGGTAGGCAAGTAAGCCTTACAGTTCAGTGAAAGTAGAATAGCAACCTCTATCCTCCCTGTGTACAGTAGCTTAAGCATCGGGGACACAATACTATGCAAAGGAAAAGGGCACTTTTTTAGGGAGGTACAAAATATGCATTTACAGAAATGACATTTCAGCATCAGAGGAACAACCTTGCAGAAAACTAGTTGTCAATCAGTAAACTATAATGCTTGTGTTACTTTTTAACAAGTTTAGTATGCTAAATCCATAATCTATAGCCCTCAGTGAATCAGGGAAAAATCTTAACAGAATAAGAGATAAATCCAGAAAAAAAAATCAGTAATGACAAAAATAAGAGAATGTGAATTAATATACATTTTCCAAATTAAAGGAAGTCCATGACTCTAATTATTGTCAAAATTTATTAATTGTAATTTACCACATTTTCTCCAAAAGTCACCAGTTTTAGAAGGGATTAACAGGGGCAAAACTAAAATTTGAGTCAAAAGCAGGGAAGTTCCTGAAAATTATGGAGAACTGAGAGGTCAGATGCAATCTGGTGGAGAAAATATCAGTATGCAGTTCTTAAAAATAAAGTAACCGGATGACAAATGTAATAAACTTAGCATTAAAGAAGAAAATGTATTTACAGAAAAATGGAGCTTGTACACACAGAATTAAAAAAAAATGTTTATAAATATTGTTCAGTTAAAAGTTTCCTCACATGTGTAAATAAAGAATGCCAGAATAAAAGCAGATGTTAAAAAAGCAGCATCTTAGCTGCACATGTGGCTGTAGCATGTAACATGCAGCATCACATCGAAGTCCCCAGATTGAGTGAAAAGAAAGGGTTCCCTAGAGTTGGAGACAGACCACTGCTATAAATAAATGCAGAAAAGTACAGTCGTGGTGATAGCAGCATACTTGCTAAACTGTTTTTCTTAAAAGAAATTGTACTTACTAAAAGAAGGTGCCAAGCATAATTGTAAAAAAAAAAAAAAGAAGCCATCAAGAGTAGTTGTAAGTAAACATTGGACCATTTGTAGTTTTATAGCACAGCTTGGCAGCAGGCAAAGATAACTGAGAACGCTGATGTCCATGCATGTCAGGGACATTGTATGACTCACTGTTCAAAGTATGTTGGGATATGATGTTGTCCTGTACACCATTGTTCTTCTTTCCAGCACAAGGGAAATACTCGATTTTATGTTCTGTTTAAAATAACTCCATGACAGATAGACTTTCTATAAAAGAGACTTATTAGCTAAGTTGTTAAACAAACTAAGGGCTCTAGCTACAAATGACTTAAGTAACTACCTTTATGTATGTATTTCCTACATCATTACATTACATTTTGTTCAAGTCAATTTGAGTTCTCTTTCAAGTGATAAAATCCTCTGTGCTAAACAGGAATGAAAAATCTCTTCATAAATTCAGTTATTGTAGTAAAAATGTGTGCATCTATCTTTTGAATGCCTTTATTTTAAAACTGGTTTCAAAGAAACAGCATAATTGAAACCAGGCATACAATTAACCTGTATTCTTAAAATCCAGTTAGCTTTTGATTCAGTGAATGTGACAATGCTGCCCAAAAAACCCTGTAGAGCAAAAAACATGAAGCTACATTTAACACCTTGAGGAGAGATCTATGCCTGGCATACAGATCATTGTCAGACCTTACTCTGATGGACCTCCTACATATCAACAAAACAAACAGCACCATAATTACCTATTCTAAAGACTTAAACCTTGTTTGTGATATCAATAAGACCTGCTGGAGAGACAGGTATATATCCCAGAGACTACCCTGTCTCTGGAACAGGCTGCCTATGCATGTGAAGCAGAGTTCCTCTCTAACTAAATTCAAATGTAAGTTGGACTATTGGATGGGGAACGGGAAATTCATCCCTGGCTTGGCACCTATATATCTAATGGACATAGGCAACTGGTAAATGGTTCATCACCCAGGCTCCTGCTTACACTTATCAAGAGAACTTGTCAGAGATTTGAGATGCATAACTAGACTTAAAAAGGCCCCAGTGGTCATTAGCCTAACAAACCTATGGGCCTTTATTTTTGACTCATGTTTAGAAACAGTACTGCTCTCATTTTTTATTAACCTTTGACTTCATCTAGAATGTGATCTTTCAAGTTGCAGTTTGATTTAGTCCACTTAAGTAGCCTTTTACAACAGAAAAAAAAAATGAAAGTAACTGTATTTATGAGCAAGTCTGAATTTCCTTTCTTGAGCAAAAACATTGATTATGAAATGTTGTTATAATTTACTAATTGGTTTTAGATATGTGATTCAGATATTTATGTTAGTTGTATGCTTTTTCATTTTGTAAGACCTGAGACAGGATTTTTTTAGTTTGAAAACTTGTGTTTTTTAACTTGGTTAAACTTATTGCTTCTTTGGATCTTGAACCAGCCTTTTCTTCTGTTTGGTTTATTGCTCTGGCTATTTTTTTCAGCACATTCATAGGTGCTGCAGTTATCTCAAGCAATTCAAAGAAACAATTCACAAATTAATTCAGTGACAATGAACAACGGGGAAATCAATATCTAACACATTTGTAGTCAAATTTGTGGCAAATTTAAAAGTTCAAATATTCAGAAAGTACACATTAACATGCAGACAATGTGCTAAGGGATGAAAAAGTATATCAGAAAGGTTCTTTAGTCCATACTGAAGATTTATGTGAACATATTTATAAATCTTTAAATGACTGTTACCTTAGTAATGTCAATAACAAACAGTTACTAGATTATTTTGTGGTTATATATCCCTTAGTACCAGTTATTCATTGACAACCGAAAGTGCATAAGATTATAACTCGTCCAGCTTTAAGGGCGGTAGTTGCTGGTCAAGGCTGGGTAACTCAACCATTGTCAATTTATGTTGAGAAAAACTTAAGGCCAGTACTAATGAAGTCTGAAAATATAATGTGTGATACAAAGCAGTTTATTTATGATTTGCAGATGGCAGTTACAGGCCAAAATGATAAATTAATAGGGAGTTATTTAGTGGCCCTTGATATGAATTCCTTTTTTACAGTGATACCACACTCTTATGGTATAGAGGCAGTCAGTAGCTACTTAACTCAAAGTCATATATATGAACAAGCAAAAATTGAATTTATATGTATATTAGAAACCATATTGGATAACAATATATTTTTGGTCAAGGATAGTTATTATTTGCAACTGCTTGGCACAGCTGTGGGCACTCCATGTGCCAATAGCTATGCCAACATAGTTTTAGCATATTGGGAAGAGAGATTTGTATTGAATAATAGAGATTACACTGACCACATTTTCTTGTATAAAAGATTTGTGGATCATTTTCTACTTATCCGAACAAGACCCTTGGATTTTTTGAATCAATTTTTGCTATATATTAATAGTACTACTGAGTTTTTGCGTTTTACTCATACAATCTCTAGTACTCAAATAGATTTTCTTGATATAACTATAAAGAAGACTGTGGAAGGTTATTTTTCAACAGAATTATATAGAAAATCATGTTGTAGGAACAATATACTGTTTAGAGACAGCATGCATCCTGCCATTTATACAAAAACATAATTAAGGGTCAGGGCATGCACATTTCAAGGTTAGATAATGATGAAGCCAAATTTGAAGAAGATATAAATAGTTTTGGTGAAGAATTATCTGAACGTGGATATAATAACAAGGAAATATACAGAGGGATACAGGAAGTACAAACATTGAGGGAAGATAAAACAAGACCCTATATGTATGGACCAAGATCAAATTCACAGAATGTATCTGGAGCTAAATACGACACTAGTGAAGTAAAATTCAAATTTGAATATTCTAGCAATGTGAATTGTATAAGACAAATTATTGAAAAGAATTGGTTCATACTGCAAGCAGATACTGATATAAATCAAATAATTAAGAATAAACCACAGTTTAGTTATTGGAATAAAAAGAGTCTTAAAAGACTATTATGTCATACTAATAATCAGAATCATAATGACATGACTATGAATGGGCCACAGAAATGTGGCAGTTGTAGTGTATGTAATGTACTAGCATTAAATAATGAATTTACACACCCTAAGACAAATAAAAATAGGAATTTAATATATCAGTTAACTGTGCAATGAAAAATATAATTTATTTAGCCACTTTTAACTTTTGCAGCTCATTCTATGTGGGTATGACAAATAGGACATTAAAGGAACGCATTAGAGATGATCTAGCAGCAATTAGAAATAAGGATGTAGACAGAAGTGCTCTTGCTAAGCACTCAGCTATGTTTAGTTATACACATCTATTTAGTTTCGGTGTCATAGAGTGTTTACATTTAAGTCCAAGACTAGGGGATTTAAAAAATTTGACAGAACAATGTGGACTGAAGTGGATACTTGAACTGCAAGCTGATAAATTCCCAGGCCTTACTGATAGGGTTTCTATTAAGCCTTATCTAAAAGGTTGACCTTTGAAATAGAATGCATATAATTTCACGTGCACTCATATTAATTAATATATATATATATATATATATATATATATATATATATATATATATATACATATATATTTTTGTATATATAGTTTTTAGAATGTTATTTTACATATGTATTTTTGCTTGGTTTTTGATATGTATCTATATATTTTTTAGGTAGATAGCTGACTTTAATAACTTGATTGAATAATTTGTTAATTGATGAATTTATGTGTATAAATATAGAGGCAGTAAAGTGTGAAGTTCATGGTCTGAAGAAGCATAGTTGATGTGAAAGCACTAATCTGTACCTGTAATAGATATTTTTACTTTTAGTCACCTCATTTGCTACATTTTTATTTTTATTTTACTAGTGTCTTGTAGTGTAGTAGAGGTTCGCAGTGGCATCGTTGTTGTTTTTTGGGATTCTCTTCTAACTTAACCAAACCTGAAAGTCCTCTCAAAAGCAGTCCTCAGAAATACTGCATGCACACAAATAAGACAACTACCACCACAGCACATAAAACCACATCTCATTGTGCCTGTGCTGTCAAGCCCATGAGGCGTAACACCACAAAATCCAATATTTTGTTCATAGGAGACTCCATTGTGAGACATAAACATGTCCATCTCATCAGGCTAAGGAGAAATTTGTAGTTAGTTGTCTGTCGGTGACCAAGATTCATCACATTATGCAAACACTGAGGTCACTAAACATCAAGTACCAGTATGACTCAGTCATAGTCCATGTGGATGTGATTGACCTGAGATGTACCTTCCCGGACCATATGAAGAGACACATGATTGAGCTCTCAGAGGATGTGATGCAGGCAGGTATGAGCCAACCATTGAGCAGCATTGCACTGTCTTTATGGATGATGCCACAATACCAATAGAAAATGATATCCCCTTTGAATTCTTTCCCTTGTAACCTGTCCTTTAACATGGCTTAACTGCAGAGTGGTTTGCCACTGTTTCATGGCTGCTGTAATGTAACCGATCACTATAGGGTATATCTTAGAAATGTTTAAGCACTCTTTCATGCACAAATGTGGAATACTGCCAAATACTTTTTTGTAGTATATCCATGCTGTATTTAGATTCTTCCTCTTTTAACAGTTTTCCCTTAATGAAATTATTTAACAACAAATGATCCTTGGTTCCATATACCTCCTTAGAAAATGGATAGAACAGCAAAATTTGCATTAGTATGCATTTTCTGAGGATATGAAGTCTAAAAGTCTGCCATTATTTTCTGACTTCAGTCCTCAATGATTTGCCAGAAAGACAAAATTTTATGAGAAACAAACCTAAAATATGAAACAAAAATCTGGATAACTGCAAGGTATGAACCCCCCTCTAACAAGCACTCCTACCCAACCTCTTACTTAAACACACACACGCGTACACACCCCTACCTACCCACCTACTTCTTCCATCCACACACCCCTACCTATTTCTTACACAGACTCAAACACTTACACACACACACACACACACACACACACACACACACACACACACACACACACACACACACACACACACGCACCTCTCACTTCTACATTTGTCAGCAGTCTAAACGTCTTCTGGAATTCAAATTTTGCATGGGTTTGGAAGAAGAAGATGTAAACCATTGGTCACACAGATGCAGAAGAGTCTGTGCAAGTGAACACAAAGGTCGTTCTTAAAGAAGAACACCCTGAAAAACAATGTTTTTTTTTTTTTTTTTTTTAATTAAAAGAAGATTAATCTCCCAGCCAGCAATTCCAGGGGGTGCAAGTGCACTTCCTTGCACCTGCCTGTTGGCGCCCTTGCCATAGAGCTTTTATAAGCCTAGCCATTCATGCCCCAGTTTTCGTAATTGTCAATGCCCAAGGACCAGAAAGACTTTGGTGTATGCCTGTGCCTTACAGCATTTATAAGCTGCTGCTGTCCATAAAGGCCACTGGTGTGATTTATGATTTCCCATCTATCGGTCCAAATGTTATTTGAACAGGCTTAAAGAAGGGCTCTGTTTTACATAAATGGGGAGTCTTTTCCAGAAAACTGGTAATCTCTCAAACACATGCCTGTTCCTCCAACATATTTTGCTTATGTCACAGACGAGGTTTAGATCCTTAGATCAGGTAATTCTTATGCTGTTTGTTTTGTGAATGTGTAGCATATCCATCAAGGCTGAGAAGGTCTTGTAGGCTAGGTATATACTGATCCTCAGCAATCTGAAGGGGACTGAGTACAGGGACAAGGGTTTTGGGTTTTCCTGCTAGGACAAGTTATTTACACCCTGTATCCTTTTAATGAGGAATCTCTGTGGCCACTATAGCTGTTGTAAATGCCTGGTCAAGGTACATGCTGAAGAGTGCAGTGTATGCAATTATTGGTATAATGAGGGTAAGCATAGTGGAATTATGATCTCCTTAGATCTGGATGCCATGCCATAACTTACAAATTGCCCTACACTGAAGGATTTTCTCATCAACGTGGACACGTGGTGATCAAAGTTCAGGTTACTGTCAACCTGAGTTCAAGGCCCTTACCACTGGGTCTACTCTTAGGAGAGTGTTATCAATTCCCAAAGAGTATAATATGCATTTTTTTGGTAGTGAGCATTAGGCACTGCTTCTGGCACCAATTACTTGGCTCTCAGACCTTTGTCAAGGATATCTACATCTTTAGAGGAATTAGTCATTGCACCCAGCTTGCAGTCATCTGCAGGTTTGGTCACCCAAAGCCTCTTTATATTTGCTATGACCTCAGAGAAGTGTATTCCAAACAGGTGAGGTCTAAGTGCTAAGTCCTGTGGAACACCACTAGTAACGGGCGTATTAGTGGAGGTGGATTCCCCCACCCTAACTTCATGTGTCCTATAATACTGAAGTAGCTGAAAAACACCAGAAACATGAGCCACAAAGCATCATAGAAAATGAAGTGTACATCACATGGATCACCAATAACCAACAGTTCAAAAGATAGATGTGAGAAAAACAGATATAGTGGTTCATGAAAAGAAGACAAAAATAGGATTGATCATTGAATTCACTACACCCAGTGACTACAGTATCTTGTGTACAGAGAGACATAAAGTCGTAAAATATCAAGATTTGCAGGCAGAAACTAGAGCAATGTGGAAGAAAGATATGCAGACAGTTCCAGTAGTAGTAGGGGGCAATGGGTCTTATAAAAAATAATCTATAATCATATTTAGATATGTTACCAGTACATGTAATTCCGTACGAATTGCAGAAGGAGTCATTACTGGGCACATTGCGGGTGCTGCGAAGAGCACTTTTGGCTCTAATCAAAAATTGAAACAATACTAATTTCATGAACTTTAATCATACTTTGACTTAGGAATGGGGCCCATTCCTGTCATGTTATTCGAAACCCAAACAATTTGGAGAAATTAAAAAAGGGAGGCATCCCTGGATGTTATCAGGGCTCATTGCTGTAGTATGTTTAGCTTTAGAGAGTGCAGTGAGGACCCGTTCTTTAATAACAGTGGGGGGGGGATGAGTGGTATAGGGTACTTCATGGGGAGTAATTAGTCATCTTCAAGTCATATCGACTCTGTCTTCTGCTTGTACCTTACTGCTGTCATATAACACTTTTGAGTAAAGTTACTATCCTCTACTCTTTTATCTTGGACTTTGGTAACTACTTTAGCCTTTAAAATGTTTCTGTCAATGCTTTTCTCTCTGTACTATAAGGTTGAGAGGTATGCCTTCAGTTATACCTGAAATGTTATAAAATCACAAGAAATTAATGGCTTTGATTGCATGTATATTACTATACACCAGACAGACTTTTTTGTTTCTAATTAAAACTACCCAGCACAACTTTATACATACATAAATAAGTTAACAGACACAAATATTTCATGTGAAATTGTAGTTTCATTGATTTTATAAAATAAATAAACAATCAAGCAAACACAAGTTCCATGTGAAGTCATAGTTTTATTTATTTGACTGTTTCATAACTATCATATCTAAGCATTGATAGATATTTTGATATAATGTAACAGGTTTACAGTGAAACAGTGTAAATTGAAAGTAAAAACAGGTGTGATATTTTGCTGCAAAGAGAAAATCTGCTGATGAATCATAACAATGCAAGACATCTATAATAAACACTCAGTTTAAAAATCACCATTGCACATAAAACTAAACAAATAAATAAAAATGGAGAGATCTGTCTATACATAATATCGCCACTCTGCTACACAGCTTATTTATATTTATACATGTTACATATGTACATACCTACAAATTTTTCAGGCATAAGCAATAATGCCATTCTTGCCTGCAAAGTTGTAGTTATATAGTTAGACCTAATTTCCATTTATTATATTTTTTTCAACTATCATCTTGCTTGAATTCCACTTCTGCATTTTGCGAAACTGTTTGACATTCTTTCAGAAAATGGCATAATTATTTATTCTATTTACAATTATCTGTTTGTGTCTTGGAACATGGAGCTCAGGTTGTGATTTAAAAGCATCTGTCAGCCCCCCACTTACATGGTTATCAAGCTGAAATTAATAAGTGAACAAACAAATAAACAAACAGCTGAATAAAGAAATAAGGGAAATAAATTAAATTTCAAACTAAGGTTAAGTCTAATTCATGGTACCTTGAAGAGTACAGTGCACATCTGTTTGTTGTTTTCATTACTTATTAAAATAAACAAATGTTTGTTTACAGGTACCTTGTTATGTGTGTATATAGTTGGTACTGTCACAGGACAAAAACACAGTAGGGAGTATTCTGAAAGGAAAAACTGCACAGTGTGTAAAGCTATACTGTGCAGTAAGTGTTGACTTGCAGGTCATGTGCAATTCAAAGATCTCTGTAGCGCAATCATGGTAGTATGAAAACTGGTGTGGTCAGCAGTATATACTAATGACCATATAATGACATTCAGATGAGAAGGATTATGGAAATACACTCATCAATAAATTGATGTTTTTGTCTACATATATATTCTGTATGCAGCATGCACATTTGTAATATGCTTGGTAATTATATATTAAGTTCATGGGTATATACTACGCGTGGAGTTCAAAAGACCATAGAGAAGCATACCCAGCTAAGCCTGAGGACTGTTGAGTGAGTTAAGCTCCATGGTCAAGAAGCACCAGGCTATATACCCCAAAGAGGATTTATGACTTCCAGGTTATTAATTTAGAATGTTACTGAATACAGATCATGTGTAGTATTGCTTGACATGCATAGGAAGTTTATTCAGTAAGTATAGGATTCCTTGGGATAGAAATCTGTTGTGCCAGCCATGTTCTATTTCTGTGTCTATAAAAGATTACAGTCTTTGTTGTGGGTGTTTATGTTGGAGTGTGTTTTGCATAGCTGTAAGAGACCAAGCAGAGTGGAATGGGCCATGTACCCTACTGATGGACAGCATTCTGTCTGCCAAAGAATGGCATACAGAGCAAGACTGCACGTATCAAAAATGCCATTTGAACCCTTGATACAAGTATCACCATAAAGAGTAGGCAACGGTAAGGGTTGTGGAAGGGTATACATCAAACTGTATGACCTCGGTGTAAATATCATAATTTGGGCTTTAACACAAATTTTACATGTTATACCTTAGGTACCACAATACATCGCAGGTAATGTCAGGATGTTCCAGGAGGTGATATATAAGGCAGGTGTTTCCAGTGCCACTCTCTTGAAATGGGCCCACTGTGAAAGCAACATAGTGTAAAATGTGCAATTATTCTTCACCTCACCCTTTTTGCTGATTGCTCCCTGCCTGAATTAGACATATGCTGTCCAGTTTTGAGTTGGGAGTACCTTGTTTGCCTTCTATTTGTATATCCAGGAAGAACTCCAACTCTGTAATGGCAAAGTGATGTCTACATGTAATTTCTCTTGGCCACCTGCTGCTGAGCTTGCTTCCTCCTAAGTACCTCTCCCCACCAAGATCTTAGTTAGCAATGACTGCCCATATCTAGGACGGTCATAGGTGAAATCCCCTGCAAGGCATTTATGGTTTCCTATGCAGGCTACATTTAAACAGGGTCATAGAAGGGCTTTGTTTGATGTAAATTGGTAGCCTATTCCTGAGGAGTGGCACCCTCTGAGAAACATTTCTGTCTCTCCAGCAGGTACTATTTATGTTGCAGGCCAGGTTAAGGTCCCTGGAGCAAGTGTCCCATATCCCATTTGACTTGTGGATGTGCAGCATTTCCATTAGGTTTGGATCTGAGATTGCTCTGTAGGCCAGGCACAAGTATCCTCTAAGTAGTCTGTACACTACTGAGTACCGTGACAGTGATATCAGTCTGTCAATGTATAACATGTGCTGGAGATTCTGTAATTTTCTTGGTCAGAAATCTCTGAGGTCTCAAGTTGCTGCAGGTGCTTGGTAAGGTACATACAAAAGGGAGTATTGTACTCAATTACTGGCCAGATGAGGATCGAGTACATGGGAGTTATCATCTCTTTCGCTCTTGAGGCAATGCCTTTCCTAATGAGGTGAGCAACGTAGAATGCCTTCTTTACCAAAGTAAACACTTGGTCGTCAAAGTTTAGGCTATAGTCAACCTGCTTTCCCAAGTCTCTATCTACTGAGTTGTTATGTAAGATATTATTATTTATATGATAGTCTGCAGGGATATTATATTGTTTTTACCAAAGGGGATGATAATGCATTTTTAGCACTGAGTTTGAGTCTACGGCTTTGGCACCAATCACTGATTTGTGTGAGTCCCTTTTGAATTATATTGATATTGTATGAGGATTCAGTGATTGCACCTAATTTGTAGTCATCAGCAAACTTAGTCAGCCACTGCTCCTCTGTTTTGGTCTGAAATTCTGATTAGTATATTCCAAACAATAGTGGCCAAGCACTGACCCCTGCGGAACCCCACTGCTGACAAGTCTGCTGGTTGAGGTAAAGTCCCTAACTTTGACTAAGTGTGATCTGTCAGTGAGCCAGTTAGCAACCCACCTGGCAAGATAAGGGTTGATATTCAACTGGGTGAGTTTATCAATGATGCCAGAGTGTGGGACAGTGTCGAAGGCCTTTGCTAAGTTAAGGTAGTTTGTATGCACAGATATGCCTTCATTTATGGCTCTGGTTATGTTTTTGAACAAGTCTACCAGGTTTAACAGGCATGACCTGTCTTTGACAAAACCAAAGTGTGTCAGATCAAGGGTTTGGAGATCATCTATGTACTTATTTATAAGGTCCATGATGATTCGTTCTATGGCCTTACAGATAAGGCTGGTTAGGTCTGTAGTTTCTGTTGTTTAAGTCACACTTTTAATACTCTTGTTAAGTGGCATATGACAAATGGAAAAAACTGTTACTTGCTGCGTGGCTTAGTGGGGTAATGTACTATGTTTGTCACTGACACAAATGCTATCTGTAGAAACTATACTGTCACCTGAGTCAAAATACCTCCTGTATGCCATTGTATGAGAGTGTGCATGTATATATCCATCAACACACCATACATATAGGTGTGTGTATGTCTGTATACATAAAACAGACACACACAAATTCAGAGACAGATTTATATGTGTGTGTGTGTGTGTGTGTGTGTGTGTGTGTGTGTGTGTGTGTGTGTGTGTAGACATACAAATATATGTGGATCTATTAAGACAAAGATATACAGCAAATACATTTTAAACAACCACAGTAATACATATGATAAACACATAATGACACATGACACATGCAGTTATTTATTTAAATCATTATATAGTTCCATCTTGATAAGGGGGTAAGTGATCTCACCAACACAGCTATTTGAGTCACAAAAGAGGCAAGTTTGAGAAAAGTTATGAGAATTCCAATATTAACAATGAATTATGCTACTGAAACCTATGTGCACTGCATACAAAGTTTGAATAAAATACACGCATTATCACATATCCAGCATATACAAATTTGACAGACATTCAAGAATGCCTTGAAGTGCAAGCTGTCAGTAAGACATAGCAAGGCTGTAATTTTATAACCACGTGAATATAAACTTAGATTATATATTGCATGTGTACTTATGCACATACATAGCAAAATATGGGGAAATATAGAGACTGCATTTGTCTCACCTTTCGAATGGTAACCAGTGTAACTCTACTGGTTCATAGCTTCATAGGTGTTTACTAGGCTAATGACCACAAGGGCCTTTTTAAGCCTAGCCATGCATAGCAAATCTCTGACAAGTTCTGATACTATTGATAAGTGTAAGCATGGGCCTGTGTCAAATATTCAGGAAAAGAGTGAAAGATCCAAACATTTTACCACAATGCAGGGAAGCAAACAAAAAATTCAGTTGGATGGAATCAGTATTATACAGAGAGTTACTGTGTGATTCCTGAAGGGCATCAGCTAATGCGAAAATACTTTTAGTACAGTAACAAGATTCAATTTCAGAGTTTTCTGACATGTTTTTACTGAAACATTATTCTTTTAGAATCTTAGGACATTTGCAACTCAATGGGTTTCTTTCCAAGATGCAACTGTCCAAAGCAATGCTGTCCTGTGAAATGAGGGAAACTGTCTTATAAATGTATATCTGCATCAGTACATGCTTATTAGTACATGTACTGATGCAGACATACATTTGTGCAACACTATTGCTGACCATATAAAAAATAATTACCAGTGATAGGAAAAAAGCATGTAGCAATAAGCATGAAACAAAAACAAACAAAAGAAAATACAATTGCCTAGGCTGGGATAATCAGTCCACTAAGTTTTACAAAAAACAAGCACATACTAAAGATATAATTTCATTCCTGCAAAGGCTTCATTCATATCTGAACATGACTAGATAGCATCCCTGGCTGAGGCTAAACCAGTTAACTAATCTAATAGCCTATGAGTGGCAGAAGGAAAATACTAAAGGACAAACTGTAAACTCTTAGCAATGACCATCCCTGACTGACATTTGTGAAATCTGACCTGCAGTATGCTAGCAAGCTTCTCTGAGAATCCTGCCTTTGTGTGAACATGTCACTTACACTGCACTAAAAAGTAAACAAAGTACTCTAGCAAGCAATTGATTTTAGAAATGAGATAATGCCCCTTTAAGGTGCTTACCTTACAGACACAAGGTGAAGGGTTTGATTCTTACATGGGATAATTGGCTAGGCTTGACTAGTACTAATCTATGAACCATATATTAAATAATATTTTCCATTATTATGTTATGCTGTTATGCTGTTCTTTTATATCTTGCTTAATTTGTCAATCTTAGTTTTCCCTAACTTCATCTTATAATCGTATTATTTATATTCTTCTCCTCCTTTTTTTTCCTTTTACTTTTCATTTTCTTTCCATCTCTACATATTTCACATACCTTCCTTCTCCTTTATATTTTTAATTCCCTAAAAAAGTGTATAGATGCCAAATATAGAACTGGATATTTTAAATTAAAACCTGCTTATTCTTTCATATTAAATACAATTCCCCATCTAACTGTATTGAGCCTTAACCCCCAAAGAAAATCTGAAAAAAAATCTCTATCACATATTTTTCAGTTTTCCAGGAAGTATATATATATATCTATACCATCCCCCAAATATCCCCACTTTCCCTATATATATATATATATATATATATATATATATATATATATATATGTGTGTGTGTGTGTGTGTGTGTGTGTGTGTGTGTGTGTGTATGTATGTATATAGGACAGTGAAAACAAAAAATGGCCAGACTCATTACATTTCCTACAAAATATATATCTGTGCTGGGGTGCCTTCTGTGCAGAGTCTGCATGCCTTCCCTCTGTTTGTGTGGGTTTCCTCCCACATTCCAAAGACTTGCAGTAGGTGGACTGGACACTCTAAACTGGTCCTTGGTGTCAGTGTGTGCATGAGTGTGTGGTATAGATGAACTACCACTGCAGGGCTAGCCACCTGGGAGTGTATGCCTTGGACCTAGATGATTGTCACTGCTGAAGTGACACCACCTGTCCCTTTCTTTGTAGTGTAAGTTTCCCTTAAAATTCTCTTACTGTGTAGGCAGATGTTTTAACTACTACAGCAGCTAGTTTGTGCATAGCTTATGAAATTCCTTGTCTTACTGACCTATTCAATATTTAAATTTCCCTCACTCCTCCCTAGCAGATCAGTAGCCTTGGTTATGCACTTCTTGACTCTTTGTGACCAGTCTGGTTGAGATAGGTATTCTGAGGCATTTTAGCAATTGTCTCATGTACAATGACAACCCACTTTTATTCTGTTTTGATAAAGTATGCAAAAGGTGTAAATATACTTTAATGCTGGAAGCAAAACTCTCTCATACAATAAAAACTAATCATACAGAGGTTGTCAGTGAAACTTGCACTACACTTACTGCACAGGGTAAAGGCCCTACACATAAAACCACTTATGTTGAGACACTTACTTGTAACCTTCATAAAACAATAAGATGTCCTACACAGCACAATAAAAAAAGGTCCTCAGCCATCACAGAATCACTCCTTTAAAACATCACCCACAGCTACATATAGTAACACTGTATCCAGTGCCTCTACTACTAAGCCCTTAAGACACACCAGTGCACAGTCAAATTTCCTGGTCATTGGCGATTCTATAGTGAGGCACACCAATGTCCCCCTCACCAGAATGAGTAAGGAGAGAGTCACAGTTAGCTGTCTTTCCAAGGCTAGAATCCATAAAGTCACACAGGCACTCAGGTCATTAAACCACAGGTACCAGTATGACTCTGTAATTGTCCATGTGGGTGTTAATGACCTGAGGCATTTCTGCATTGACTACATGAAGTGAGAAATGATCAAGCTTGTTGATTATGTGTCTTAGGCAGGTATGAGTCTCGCACTGAACAGCATAAAACCTTCTCCAAGGATTATGCCATATTACCAACAAAAAAATGATTGATTTTAACAACTGGCTCAGCTTCTGGTGTCAATCCAAGGGGGTACAGTATTTGGCAGCCTGGGAGGACATGGTTGGCAGACCATGCTGCTTTGCCAGGATGGTCTGCACTTATCCTCTCTAGGATTTTGGGTATTGGCAAAGATCTAAGATCAAATTAGATATAATATAAAAACAGTGGTTAAGAACTGATACAACATATATGACAATCATTTAATATTTAGAGAAATTTTAGACAGTTTGTAAAGAAATTAAAGATAAGTAAGTCTTATACAAAGAGGACTTGCAATATGAAGTGAGGGGAAAACAGACTTATGGTATAATTAGAGAGAAAGTTTAACAGAATTTGATAGCAGTAAGGAAGTAAGTGAAGAAGGGAGAGTAAGGAGGTATTAGGAATGAAGAAGTACTTGTTTACATTTAGGGATATAGTTTTTCCTGGTTTTGAGCAAGAACAAAGCCAGATTTTAGCTAGTACGTCTTTCAGAGTGGTTTTGAAAGATATGACTATGGGAATAGACCAAATGGATACAGATAAGGAGTTCCAGGCCTTAGCAACCTTGTATGAGTACATAAAATGCCCAGCAGATTTTTCTAGGTTTGTAGGCAGACAGGAATTTTTGGTCACTGGATCACAGTGACTGACTGGGAACATAGTGGTGTAGAATATTTTGTAGCGCTGGACAGGCAGATGGATGCTGTGTAATTTTATATGTGGTAAGAAGTTGTGTATATGATAGTTAATGTGATAGTTCTAACAAATTTAGGCTTTTCAGTGCTGGGTTCTGAAAGGGGTATGCGCTTTAAATTTACCAAGTTTGTTACAGCATTGTTCCAGTTTAGTTTGTGCAAAGCCTGAAGGTTAGTAAGGAAGGCAGTGCCATAAAGAAGAGTGGGGAGGAGATTTATTTAGGCAATGCCAAACTGATAAACCTACCAATTTAAATGAACCTGCCAAGGAATATCTGAAGCTGGTACTGTTCAATGCTAGAAGTCTTAACAAGAGCCTCCACTCCCTGCAAACCTTCTTTTCCATGGAGAATGTAGACATCTGTGTAGTAACTGAGACATGGTTTAAAGTCATGGAGAGTACCCCAGCAGTGCAAGGTTATAACAGGTTTCACACCTTTAGTCCAGTTACTGCACAGTACAGAACTTAAGGTGGAGGAGTCTCAGTATGTATTCAAACCAACTTTACATCCAGACTAGTTAAAGTGTATGGCCCACCGGAACTCATACATGTGCAACTCACCATAAACAGAGTCTTGTACCATATCCTTGCAACTTATAGGTTCCCCTCCATGTCCCAGGAAACCCATACTACCTATCTCAATGTACTAGAGTCTCTCACCATTCAACCAAATATATTTATGGGGTTCTCAACTACCCTTTTATAGACTGAGAATCCTACACCACTTCTAATGCACAGGTCCAGTGATTCCTAAACCGTGTTAATACCAACATCCTGGAACAGTTCGTCCATTCTCTTACGAGGGGTAAAAACATCCTTGATCTTGTAGTCATGAACATGAGGGCCGATGCTCCTCACCCAATATAATGTCTTCACTCATCAGATCTGACCATAAAGTAGTATTGCTTGAAATAAAAAATAAATCCAGGAATCTAGCAAAGCCAAAAACCTTTAGAAAGTATTCCAGGGCTAGCCTCTCTCTACTAGGTGATAACTTGGCTAAATTCCAAGTGCCCCCCAAATGCAGTGAACATCATAGCATATGCTGAGCTATTTACAAAATCTCTGTATAGCCATATTGACAGCTGTATAGTGTGAGCATGCCTACCTGCATTAAGAATAAGACAAACTCAAAAGACAAGCCACCCTGGTGGAATCATAATATGAATCGGATATGCAACAAAATAAAAAAATATTGGCAAAATGTAGGAGGAACAAAGCCATACATACTAAAAGCCACATGACCAATTTAAACAGGAAGCTAAGAGAATTAATTACTACTCCAAAGGCTAAATTTGAAGAAAACAAATTTCTCAGGCAAAGGACAACCACAAAGTTTTCTACAGCTATGTCCATAACCTCAGTGGAAATATGCAACAATGCTCAGAACTTATTGTAAATGGCATCATCCACACTGAACCAGAGGCCATTGTCAATCTTTTGGCTGACAGGTTCAGCTTAAATTTCTCCCCCATCCTCCTTGGTAGTCCAAAGGAAATACCACATACCACAATCTCCCCGACCATGACTAGTGAACAGGTCATCAATGCACCTTCCAAGGCCAAAACATTGCATTGATGAGATCCGATAACATCCAAGGTGCTTAATAAATAGCATGAAACATGACCTCTCTGGTCCACTTGAATCACTTTTCAACTGAACTCTACAGTCAATTTATGTGCCCAAGAAATGGATGTCTACAGTCATTTCCCTTCAAAAAGGAGCTCCAACCACTGACCTGGGTAACTATAGGCTCATAAATCTGACCAGCCTCATATGTAAGGCCATGGAAAGAATCATCATGGACAAGATAGATGACGATATAGCTTGCAAACACTGGACCCATCACACTTCAGCTTTGTTAAAGGAAAGGCATGCCTATTAAATCTGGTGGACTTTTTTGAGAGAGTCACCAAAACATTGAATGAAGACAAGACTGTGCACACACCTTACCTCAACATGGCCAAGGCTTTTGATACAATACCTCACTCAGGAATTACGGACAAGCTAATTTAGGTATAAACCCTTTGATCACCTACTGGATAGCCAACTGGCTCACTGATAGTACCCAGGAGGTCAAAATAAGTGAAGCTACCTCCACTAAGAGACCAGTCACTAGCAGAGTCCTCATGTGGCTTGATACTGGGGCCTGCTCCTGTATGGCTAAGTTTGCAGATGATTACAAGCTGGGGATTATCATAGACTCCCCTGGAGACACTAGCATTCTTCAAGAAGGTCTATTTCTGATTAAGAAATGGTGCCAAAGCCATAGGTTCATAGTTTCATAGGTTGGTACTAGGCTATCAGCCCTACAAGCTTATACAAGCCTAGCCATAACAATTCCCTGGCTATTTCTTCCTACACTATTTACTTCCCTGGACCCCTGTCTAGCAGGGCAACTGACATGATCCCCGGGGTGAATTTCCTTTCTCCCATCCAATCATCATGGTTCCTTTTGAAGAGGGCCAGAGAGGCACTCTGCTTGACATGTATGGGCAATCTACTAGCAGTCTTGGTCTTAAACTCAATGCTAAGAAATGCATGATTGTGGTCATACTTCATATCCTTCAGAAAATGCATGTTTACAAAAATCCTGTTATTTTATCAACTTTCTAAATTTATAAGAGCAATCTTTAAAATTTGTCCTTATTTTTGGGCCTTTGTTCCCCCCATTATTTTATACTTTGTCCAGATTTCTTGCATTAAGAGGTGGAGAGGTATGCAATATACAAATGTGTTAGGGATAAAGTGGTGAACATTTATATTCACAGTAGATATGCATTTGTGGTGGTGGATAATTTTGTGGAACTATGAAGACAATGTGGGTTTTTGATATCAGCAGGCACAGAAATTGAAAATGGAAATCATGTAAAATTTTTATTAGACTCATTCTGCTGCCCAAGCAGATAACTGTAGTAGAAGTGCAAGCACATAGTAAAGGAAGGGTCATGCTGTCAAGGGCTAATCTGGCTGACAGAGCAGTAAAGCGAGTTGCTGTGTTAAATAGTCTTCTAATTTCTGTAATGATAATGTCTGAACCATTCTGTAACCTGTATTTAATTTTGATGCAGAAAATGAGAAAGAAAAATGGATCAAATCAGGATGACAACATTCTGAAGAATCCATCGTGGCACCACAGACTATATTGCCTTGGCTGCTAAGATCATATCATTTACCCAACCATATAAAAAATAGTTTAACAAAGTTACTAAATTGTGATTGGTTTGCTCAATCTTCTCATTTCTGATTCAGCATTATGTACAGAATTGTGAAAAGTGTCTCGTTTTATAAGGTGCCAATTTTTGTGACTCTTCAGCTGGATCATCTGCACATGGTATAAAACGTGCATGCAGCTACTGTGGCAAAGAACAAAAGGTTTTATATCATGGTTTGGGGTACCTCACACTATTAATTTAGACAGAGGCACACACTTCACTGCTGAGCTTATAAAGAAATTGTGTCAGGTCTTTAAGGTAAATTTGCAGCTCCACTGTCCTCATCATCCACAGTCATAGGGTTTAGTTGAGTGCATTACTAGAACGATTAAGACTAATCTGAGAAAATCATATAAAGAGACTGGTCTAAAGTGGCCTGATGCACTGCTTTTGGTTCTCATGAGTAAAGAGATGCAAATAGAAAACTCAGACCACATAATATTCTGTTAAGCCGTCCCATGAGAATGTCATCTGCTCCACCTGCCCAAAGTGTGGAGCTTACATTAACTGATGATGCACTGTTAAATTACTGCTCAGAACTTGTCACTGTTTTACAGACTTTGCACCAAAGAATCTTTTGGGTAACCCTTCCCCAAAGCTTCAGCTCAACCCTGCCATAAGCTGCAGCCTAGAAATTGGGTTAAAGTGTTAAAAAAAAAAATTATCGCTGAAGTTCTTACAACATACAACTGCTGTTAGTCTGCTGGCTTACCAGCTCTGAGCCATGCTTTCCACCACAAGAACTGCTGGTATCCATGGAGATGAAGAATGATATGCTACTTGCTCCTGATGACATCACTCCTGATGGTCCTGACTCCACCACCAGTTGAGATGAAGGGGAAACCTCTATCTACAAGTACTATATCAATATGCCACAAATCTTAACATCAGCAATTGCTAGGTCTGTACATTTGTGCCTGAACACTCCAGAGGAAGCATTCCTATGATTTCATTTCCAGCACATAAAACAGATTTTAACAGAAGTTGTTTGAGAAAAACCTGACTTGGCATAATGTTTTCATCTTTTCTAAAAAAGGTATATTATTTTAACTAGCAATTTTCACACAAGGAAATATGTTATGCCAGACAGGGAGCAGTTCATGTAGGCTGCAGAAAATGTAATATGACTCGACATCAAAATGCTTTAAATGAACTCAAACTGAAATCATATAGTTGGAGATAAGGTATGGATATGCTGACTAATCATTATTACATTTGTGGAAATCTGGCTTTCACAAATTGGTCCAGATGCTGCTATGTAGGCTACATTACCCCAGCCATTCAACATCTCTGATCTCAACCAACTGGTACCTGCTTTCTTCCTCCATCCTTATGGTGTCTATAGAAATATAGCTGAACCGAATGCTGTATCACATATATTAACTTACTTGACTAGTAAAACTGCTCAATATGTTCATATAGCTAACTAGGAAATGACTGAAATATGGGCCACAATGTTGCAAAACAGCACCAGTAATGAACTTCCAAAAAGGGTAGGGTATGTGGGCTTTTGGATAAGCACCGCTGCTCTTATATTTCTGATTTCCGTAATGAACAAGAAAAATAAAAATCTAACCAAAACTGAAGCAATTTGAACATTATTTCACTGGTAATAAAATGTGTTTGAAAATATAGGAACTAGTATTTTTCAGATCTTGGTTGTTATATGATTGCAATTTGTTTCATAGTTTTAGTATATTCTGTAATTAAGAAATGTATTACCAAACTGTTTTATGACAAAAGCAAAAACAATGATAATGATTTATCCAAAACAAAGACACCCTAGAGCATATGTATTTGACAAATGGAATAACACTACTGCTGATAATCAACAAAATACTGCACTATAATCAAAGGTGATACCTAAGGGATGTCAAACATATGTAATGAGAATAGAAAAAACATATTAAAGTAAATGTAAGTTCTTTTTTATATTCTGCAATTCAGAGTGCTTAGAGATGTTGTGACAAAAGAAGATACTGCCAGCACAGCTAGCTGGAATTTTGTAAATAATTATATGTCATTTGTGAATATCTAAATGATTTGTATAAGATGCTTGTGTTACAAATGTATTAGAGCTGCATGTCATGTGTATATCAAACTGCTTGTACAGACGTGTGTGTGTGTGTGTGTGTGTGTGTGTGTGTGTGTGTGTGTGTGTGTGTGTGTGTGTGTGTGTGTGTTGAAAAGGGATTTGTAAAATGCTTGTGTTTAAAATGTATCCACAGTGTGCCCTACTTGAAGAGAACAGAAATGTACATACACTATTGTAACTGTTTAAATGTATATATTTTACCAGTGGAAACTGGAATACAGGAGGTTAGCTTCAGTCCACCAAACTTCAGGAAAAATAACTGAAATTAAATTACTTTATGGCTAGGCCATAAAATATGGTATCGTTCAGTTTTCAATGCACCAAGTGATACAATGTCTGTTCTAGGAATCTTTCTGTATTGTTTTTATGGTGAACTAATTACTAGACTTGAAAGCATGAATGAATGCAATTGTCTTATGACTTCCTGCATCTGCCAGAGATCTGAGGAGAAGCCCTTGTCTATGTCTTTTTGCAGGTAGAGGCTAAATGCTACCAGCTGCCATCAATGGTTGCTCTGCCTAGAAACTAGGAGTCAGATGACAAGAAGTAATGTCATTCTGCAAGCTATGGTCCACTAATACTTTAGATATTATTTTGAGAAGCCTCTTAATGAGATGGAACATTCTGCATTCTGTCATGGACCTGACAAAAACTAGAAGATCCATTCCAAACATCTGCCTTGCTCTATTAGTAAGTTCTTAGGTTATAGTAATTCTCTTAGATACTGTCAGGAATATAGTGAAGCTTAGTTTAGATATTTTTCTTCATTTATTTGAGACTGTCCTGCAATGTTGTTTTAAATATTTCCTGTGGATTTGTGAATAGATATTTAGCATTGTCTTGTTCTTTTGTTCTTTTATTTATTATTAAATATATTTAAATGTTTCATTGTGGCTGATCTGTGTAGAGATATTTAAGTCTTGAGAGTACTTGCATATATATTTGGTGACATTGTATGGGCCACTCCTAATAGCCTTACTCTTGTTCAAACTACCATTTGTATTAGCAGTAAAATTGGAAGGGCCTTAGGGGATAAGGGGTTCTGGTGGCAGTGATAATTACCATATAGTTTGGACAGAAGGGGGCATAGCCAGTAAATCTGTGCCAGCCGTTCGTGTGTGTGTGTGTGTGTGTGTGTGTGTGTGTGTGTGTGTGTGTGTAAATCAAACTTCAAAGAGTGTGTGTGTGTCAGCTACTTGGGCAGGAACACAAAGCACTTGTTGGACAGAGAGGGTGCTGGAGGTCTTGGCTTTGTCACTCAGCTGACATCTCAGCTCTATAGCTGTGTCAGTGGAGAGTCTTACTGGGGATCTGGAGGAATAGGGAGAAACCATCCCCGAACTTACTGTGGTGTCTGTGTGTTCTTAAGGGAAATTGCACTTGTTGCAGAGAGCTACATCTGGAAATACTGTGTACTAGTCATCCTGTCAGTGTTGCCAGTGGTGAGGGTTGAGGCTCCTTGATTACTGGTTCATGGTGAGTCATGACAGATGTATTGAAGTATACTCCTAAATGCAACTTTGAGATGAAATTTCTTTCCAGTTATTGTAACAGATAGCAAAGTAGCTGGCCTATGTTTTCTGTTTATCTAAATGCAAATTCTGTAGCTGTGTTAGTAAATCAAACTCAGGAAGTAGATAGCTATGTGAAGTATCATAAAGATGTCAGAGAGGCCATAACATACGCTAATGAAGTCATCTTAGGTACAAAAGTTCATTGTAAGATGGTAAGTAGAGCCCAAGATGTGAACCGGATGCAACTCTCCTTATTTAGTAACAGAACAATGATATGATCACATGCATGCACTTTTCACATGAACAGCATAAGTAGTTGTAATATTATGATTTGTTAAAATGTTATCATACCATGTAGGCCTCATGTTATGCCTAATGTCTTTTAAAGTATAAAAAAGGTTGTCTTTGTTTAATTTGGTGGGTTCATGTTAGAAAATTCTTGATCCCCTCATGAGTTGTGATTTGGAATAAATATATTTATATAGCCAGATATTCTGTGTTTCTTTGCAATATTATTTACCTTAACACTTCCTAGCACATCCTTGAGTGCCCCCCCCTCAGCCATTCAAAGAAACATTCTCTTAATGAATTACTGGCAGTGGCCAGACATTCCATTCCAAAGCTGCCTGTCAAGTTCAGAAGTGGGACTGGCTGCACAGCTCAAGCTAGATGTTTTCAACATACGTGAAATGGTACCAAAAGCTTTTTGTTTTGTGTCAAAGGTGAGAAGGCAATTTGCTTTTGTAGTGAAAAATGAACAGAAAATTAAACAGTGAAGGTTAAACAGCAAAATTCAGAACATAGTAAGATTGAATGCAGATAGGGGAATATTAAAATATCCAATCAGAGTGCATTTAGGGGAAAAATAATATATATATATATATATATATATATATATATATATATAAAATGCAATTAAGATATACATAAAATACAATACATAATATAATACATAAATTCAAATTTATTTGCATTCAAGATGCCACATTAAGGGGCTGAGAAAAGTTTATTAAATGTATTCTGTTATTCATGGTATGGGATGGTAAGTTATCTAACCATTGTCATTGTAGCAGCTGCAGATAGATTTAGTAAAGAGTTTCTCTTTAAGTGCATCTTTGAAGCTATTACCAGTTTCTATATTTCTGATGTCTGTAGGCAGGTGCTTCTAGGTAGAAGGTCCCAGTCTAGGGAAGGTTGTCTCACCTACAACACGTTTAAATGGAGAGGCTACTAGAGGGAAACTGTTGTTCTGTGTACTTCTGAGTACATTAGGGTTGTCTTGTAAAAGCAGTTTCACTTTTAAAGGGGGCAGTGACTGTGCTTTAGCAACTTGTAAATCAGAGCACTTAGAACAAAACTGGACCTGTGAGTTATTGAAAGCCATTTGGATTTTTTAACAAATTAACCAAAAAGAAGGTAAAAAAGACTGAGTGCCTCTATATTTCAAACTTGGTTGATTTTAAGATCCAGGGGACAAGTGAAAGATTAGCTGCAACTGGTTATTTTACCTGTAACACAAAAGGGGTGGCTTACCCCGCCTTTTGCACAGTATGTTTTTCTTACTGTATTGGGAAGATGGAGAGAAAACTTGCAGGATATACGAACATATTTATGAAATTAGTACGAAAAAGGGGACTAATGCCCTTTATAAACATACGTCCTCAAGCTAGTTTCAAGTTTTGGGTACTGGAACATATTACATTACCTGAGAGGGGAGGTGACTGGGAAAACGTTTGGAATTTAAGGAGTTAATATGGCAGCTGAGACTGAATGCTTTTTTACCCCCCCGATCTTAATGACCATTATTCCCCATTACCAGCATTAAAAATGAGAGCTCTGAAACTCTATAAGGTGTTTATTATGAGTATTATTATACATTTTTAAGTATATTTTGTGACCAAGAATGAGTTATAGTTATTTTATTTGTATAATTTAAAAAGTCTTTTAATAGGTGTGTATTCCAATTAATTAGGGAACCAATGGATGGTGGGCAGTTCAGTGTTGCATTTAATTAAGGGAAGTATTTAAGTCCTTGTTTTTTTTTATCATGTATTCTGATGAAGTTCCCTGTGAGGAATGAAAACGCTAAATCTGTGAATACATTTTTGTACTACCTAGTTTTGTGGTTACCTGCAACTTCATTTTTATTTGACTTCGGTGTGGGTGTATTGTGCTGTGCCTTTACTGGGTCCAGTGTGCCAGACTGAGTGACATGGATTTTTCAACAAATTGCAGTGGTGTGTATGGGGGTCTGCTAATTGCAATGGTATATCTGGGGGTCTGCTAATAGAATGAATCTGCGGTTTTTATTCTCAACAGTCTGTGTTCTGTAAGTTTTGCAGGCTGAATGCATAACGAGAAAAGGAAGGCCCTATTCAAGTTTGGGTATTGAAACAGATTTAGCAACGGCCTTGCGAGCAACAGGTGAAAAGTGACTGATCTTGTAACATAGCTTTAACTGAGCAAGAACTTTATTAGTTATAATGTGCATGTATGTGTGTGTGTGTGTGTGTGTGTGTGTGTGTGTTTGTGTGTGTGGTAAAGGAAAGGGTAGGACCAAGTATTAGGCTTAGGCACCTCTATTCTTTAACTTTATGTATTATGTTGTATAAAACACTGTGAATAGGGAAGTGGTATTCAACATTAATGCATACCTGCTACATTCCACAACCCTGAACAAATGAACACTTAGAAATGGGAAAGGGATATAGTGTGTTTTTTATCAAAACAGTGTGAATGGGGAAATGGCATGCAGGTATAAATATATATGCACAGAAACAAATATAGATAAACATATACATATATTCAGATAGAAATACATTCTTACCTGCTGCAGACAGCCTGCACTCAGAAATGTAGAGAGAATATAGTGTGCCCACTCAAGTTTTAACTGCATTATATATCTTAACCTCTTCTATAAGGTATCCCATGTTCTCTGACCAACTTTATTGAAATGTATATGTTGACATAAGGCCACCTCTGACTTTTCAAATTTATTTGTTGACACTTTGTTAAGCAGCTTAGACTCACTAGGCCAATGGTCTTTACAGGGGAGACACAATATGGTATTCATACCGAGAAGGGGAAATTTGGCCAGGCCACAAGGGAACTTCCCCTACTCTTTTCTGAGCACTAGTTGGTGCCAGAGGGCTGTCATTAGTGCTTGGAGAATTAGAAGATGGAATTATAGGAACAAGGAGCAGGAGAAATTTTGATGAAAGAATGACAGCAAGATGAAATCGTAATTACAGAGTTGAGTGGAGGTTTGGTTACAGAGATATTGGAGAGCTTAGTGAAGGAGAGAGAACCAAATGAAAATGAAGAGGCACGCTGCAGTGCTGTGATGGCCTGAGTACTACAAGAGCAGTACGATAATGAAGGTAATACTGTGGCAATCAGCAGATAACACAGGCTTAAAATACAGTGGCATATTTGGCTGATAGAGTAATCAGTTTGCAGAATATGCCTCTGCAACTGGCTACTGTGGATGGCAGAAATGAAGTAAAGAAAAAATATGTAATTGCTGTAATGCAAGTCAAAAAGAAGCAGTATACAGCATTATGAAAGGCACTTGTCAGTAGCAGAAGTGCAGCAGCTTCAGAAAAAAAGGCAAGTGGTAAGAAAAAGAAGAAAAACACTGCTACTGTTGACAGGTATGGCTCTATAGACGATATAATATTGCCAATAGGATTTATTTTAAAAGACATAAGAACTTTGCTATAATTGAGGTGAGAAGATTTTTTTTTTTGTGAAGTAACTTTTGAGATTTTTTCAGGCTGAGAATACATACAGTGCAGCAAAAAAAGAAAACAGTAGATGCCTTCCGGATACACTGAATCTTCAGGGGAACAGGCTGGCAGGTAGGTTGTGGAAGGCTAAGAAGGTAGTTTGAAGTCAGCATGGTCATTTGGTTGGCAAATAAATGGGGAGAGTTAAGTCTGGAATATAAGGACATATTACTTTATGAAGCTTGAGATGGAAACCTGGAACGTATTCCTGGAAGAATTATTAGAGTGCATATCTACAGAATGGTTCAGGTATATTTTATGCAGTTGAGACAGGGGGCAGAAAGAGCAAAATGTGCATAACGTTAGCTGCAGAACTGAAGCAGACTTGTTAATGAAAGGTCTACTTCTGTGTGTCCCTTCATATGCTTATTTATTTCATTTTGTTGACTGGGTAGGTGGGCTAATCATTTGATCCTTTTCAGCCACAACCAAGGTACAGTGTTACTACATTTACAGTGGATATGATAAGCACATTACATATCAGTTTAAGAGAAAACAGAAACATTATTATGCTAAAGAACATTACAAACAAGAAAGGAAATATGTACATTAGTTAGAAGATTTTATACACGGGAAGAGTGAGTTTAGTTAAAGATGGTGATATTAAACTACATGAGATTTTATTAAACTACATGAGATTTTATTTAACTATATGGGATTTTATGCTGCTATATATAATCATAGGATTTCTTTTATAATATGACATGTAATAGGCTTCTACTTGTTTCAGTAAATTGTACATTGTATAGTTTTCAGCATTATCTCTATTTCCCATATTGTATCGCCTTTCTATCTTTTAGTTGTACAGTGCTATCTGTAGATGGAGTTTGGCTGTATTCTTACTCTGTGTCATATGCTTGTGACATTATACTGCTTATTGCTGGTATCATGTTACACATTGATTTGTATTTATTTACATATATTGTTTTACCAATGGGCAGAAAGTCCCTTCTCAATGGAAACCAGGAGAGAAAAACTTCACAGAAGTGGAATCAGATACAAGCTCAGCTAGGTATAATATGGTTTCATGAATGAGAAGAAGAACAACTTGTAAATGGTGTACCTACAATAAAGTTTACCTAAAATATTTCTAATACTAAAAAAATAAAAAAAATCAGTGTTAGTTCAGAGAATGATAGATACACATAGAATAGAAATGTTGCTTGCACCATATTGAAATATTAGATTAATTACATCATTTTTTTTTCTTTTTGGTAAACTGTTGCATTTTTACTGTGTCTGTAGTTAGTTCATTTAGATCATTTCATTTACCCTGTTAGCAAACTCATAAATAGAATAATTGTGATGCCAGGTAAAACTCTCCCTTTCCTTTGTTCAGTTGCTGGACTACTAAATTCCCAATGCAAACTAGTTATTTTACCATCTCCAGCTAGGTATTGCAACTGTGTCATATAAAACTGAGCAGTGAAAACGATGTTAATTATTTATCATTTGTTTACTGGGAAAGTCCGACTTGGAGCGAAGCCAATTTTCAGAGGAGACCCAGGGAGAAACACTCCAGATGCATGTCTTTGTAATGTGGGAGGAAACTGGAGTACCCAGAGAATGCAGGGAGGACATGCAGATTCTGTACAGAAGGCACTCCAGCTGAGAATCAAACCAGAAAACCTCATGCTGTGAGGCGACAATGCTACCGCTGCACCACTGCACCATCCATTTGCCAAAACATAACCTGTAAATGGTCATAGGTTTGCTGATGTGACTGTCAGTAACTTGTTTAACTGTAACACTAATTGATGTATTCTTTATTATTAAGCAGTCGATATTGACTGCTAAGCATAGTTAATCTGCTTAGCTTAGATTAGGTTTTATCAGTCTGTTGAACGTTGTACCAGCGTGCACAATGTGTTTTATTACTGCTTTTTATATGTAATATCACTTTAAATATGAGCAGGCTCTAGAACAGCAGCACCAGCTGATGCTGATCACATGACAAGAGTAAGTTGTTTTAAGTTGTGTGTGTATTTCACAAAACTGTTTTGAATCTGAAGAAGTTGACACATTTGTGCCAACGAAAAGCGCTTCATTTGATAAGAATAAATTTGTATTTTATTTACAAGTTCCTTGGCTTGCAGTTATTAGTCGGATTTTGTGTGATGTGACTGTCAGTGCCTGCACATTTATATAAGTTTGCATTTGAATCAGGGACGTCGGGAGGCATACGCACTGTACTGATTTCAGTACAACTTATTTAGAAGGGGGGTAGCGTTTTAAAGTTTCACTTTTTTTTTTTCGCGCTTTACTGCACGATGACGTCAGCTCATCAGGGCAGCCAGTCGGAATGGAGCTCACCGCGCATGTATTTCCGGCCAGTTCAAATGCGTTTTCAAGCGGGCGTTATGTTGGATGTACACGAGCGGGAGGATTCAAGCATTATGGTTATGTTGGTCTCACTTCAAGGACTTTATTGCAACCGAGGGTTGGTAAGTAATATGAAGTGTGTGTGTGTGTGTGTGTGTGTGTGTGTGTGTGTGTGTTGTGGTCATATTTAATGATCTCATTTTTGTTATTAGCACCAAGTCCAGTTTCTATCAAATGTAGCAATGCACTGTACACTGTTGCAAACTTTCTGTACCCAAATGTCACAAATACTTATCCTATATTATTTAAACTACAAATGCCATTTCCTTGTAAATACAGGTGGGGAAGGATATGCCTCTAAGATATCCTAGGTAAATATCCATGTTTAAAAAACAAATAATTCAATGTTTGAGTCCGATTTTCCTTTTTTACATTCATTAGATAGTACTCACATATGTATGCATTCATTCTACAAAATTGCTGAATTTGATAACTACTGCTTATTGTATAGCGCTGTTATTCTATGTATCAGTAGTTCAAACCTTGTAGCTCTTGTGAAAGGAGGAGGGTAACTTGATCATTCCCTGTTCTCGGTAGCCTATGTAATGTATATCTCTGCTTGTATTATAGCATCAGCAGTGCTATGTGAAGGCGTGATTAAATCTTGATGGGGCTTGCACCTAGAGAAGTAACTATAAGCATGCCTTTGTAGCATGTAGGTTGAACAGAATCTCAGATACAGGTTGTGTTGAACAAAAATTTGTTTCACCTAGCAAATTACTCAGCAAATAAGCCATGCTGGGAAAATGAGAACCATATTCATGTGCACACAGTTTAAATAAGACTTTGAGATATAAACCAGCCCTGTTTCTCCTGAGCAGCCAGTTTTGGTTAAATATCATTTCACTCTGTCAGTTAAGCTAATACCTATAGATTGCCAAGCAAAACCTTACTTTTCATTCTTCAATCCCCAGTAGCTTAAAAGAACTAAAATCATTCTGAATTGCACTCCTTTAAATGTTGAATACAGACACAGTGTGTTATTACAAACCTTAAAATGTTCCGTATGTTATACAAAGCTTCCTGCATGCTCTTTCTCCCTTAAGACTCCTTTGCTGTAAGCATCTGTGAATTATGGTATGTCAGTAAAAGAGATAAAGGTTAAAGGTAGCTTCCCTAGCTATTTCATTTAATTGTTTGCTGAACTTGGATAACCAGCTTTAAGTTAAATCCAATGATTCCATGTCACATCAGGCATAGATTTGCTATGATCTTTTAAACTATCCTTTATGTATATAGAATTACAAACCAATGCACATAATTCAGGGAATTACATGTTGTATTACTATCTACAATTAGATATAAGTGAAAAAATTATTTCAGTTCCATGATATTAGGAAAAATGATGCTCAAACAGTCTAAAGAAATCAAATAATGATTATTCAAAACTGATGGAATGTAAAGGAAACAATGTCCACTAAAAATGTACACAACTGAATACTAACTAGCTATGTATATTCATTTATTTATGTTTTAGACTCTATATGGTATTTCTTTATTAAGATACACTGTACTATAGTGTAAAATCCAGTAAATATCTTTGTCTGCCTGTCTGACACTGAGTGTATTTGTACGCACACACACACACACAGACACACACACACACACACACACACACACACACACACACACACACACACACACACACACACACACACACACACACACACACACACACATGCACATATTACAGTAACTTTCAAAACATAATTTAACTTTTTTTTTTACAAGCTGTTATTCTATGTATCAGTAGTTCAAACCTTGCAGCTCTGGAGAAAGGAGGACACTAAGTGGTCATTCCCTGTTCTGTGTAGCCTATGTATATCTCTGCTTGAATTACAGCATCAGCAGTGCTATATGAATACGTGATTAAAACTTGACGTGGTTTCATTTTCATCGTCATACTTATTTGAATAGGCTTCCCCTTGGTATTTAGCAGAGATGATGTCCTTCTTTCTATTCAGATATTTGAGCCTGGACATATGGAAAAAAGCTCCACAGTACAAAGTGTAAACAGTAGAAGTATAAAGTGTGTGTGTGTGTAAATGCCCCAGGTGGGATGTACTGGTGATTACTCATGGTGGTGTGGTAGGGAATACCTCAGGCTTGAACCCTGTACCTTGTATGCAGGTGTTAAAGACCTGAATTCCCTACCCATCACCATTTGTAAAAAAATTGCAGATTTTTGCCTCATATTTGATCTGATCAATATCTGTATCGTATCTGTGTTTTTTAAATATTGCAATGCTTGAAATTTGATGGTGCAGTGGTAGCAACGTAGCATTGATGCCTCACAGCTATAGGTTCTTGGGTTTGGTTCTTGGCTGGGGTGCCTTCTTTGTGGGGGGGGTCTGTATCTTCTCCCTGTGTTTGTGTGGGTTTGCTTTTGTGTCCTCCCATGTTACAAAGACATTTCTCCATTATTATTTCCTGGGCCTCTGCTGAGAATTGTTTTTTTTTTTTTGTTCCAAGTCAGACTGTCCTGATTAACAAATTGACAGGCATTTAAATTTCAGACTTCAGGTTTCTGAATGTTTACTTCCTTACATATTTGATGGTGCAGTGGCAGTATTGTTGCCTCACAGCTATAGGTTTTCTGGTTTGATTCTTGGCTGGGGTGCCTTCTGTGTGGAGTCTGCATCTTATCCCTGTGTTTGTGGCATAGTAAAACAACTTTTATTCTAGCAATAAATATATACTAACACAACCTTTTTATAGCAATTTTTTAAGTTTATGACTATTTGAAATTTGTCCTTATTTTTGGGACTGTAATACCCTGTTATTGGCTTTGTCCAGGTTTTTTGTGCTAAGGTTGACAGCTATGGCAAGAACTGAATTAACTGAATATGTTTGAGGGCTGTATTCCCTCATTACTGGGTTTGTCCAGGTGTTTTGTGCTAAGAGGTTGACAGCTATGGTGAGAACTGAATTCATTAAATGATAGCCATTTAAGTTTCAGTCTTCCTCTCTTTCACAAAGCAGGTGATTTGGTATAGTGGTATGTTGTTCTGACTATTTTGCACAGTGACCTTGGCAGTAAAATGTATGATGGTAACACGGCATTTTATTCTAGCAGCTTTCCAAGATTATACAAGCAATGTTTAATGTGTTCCTGTTTTTTGCCCTTTTGACCCACCCCAATAAATTTGGCTTTTTCCAGACTTCTTGTGCTGCGAAGTTGAGATGTAGTTGAGTATTGCGTAGATTTTACAAGGAGCTGAGAGCTGCAGGGCAAGAGAAGTTTAGTGCTGATTATGCTAAGTCACATAGGCTCACATTGCTAGTAGCACAAAATGTTGTGTACTTGCTTTTAATGCAGAAGGTTGTTGGTTCTACTCCCATAAGGGGTGAATGCTGCTGTACTGAAAGTTAAGACACTAACTATGAGCCTGTTATCAGTTTGCCATCCATTTCCTATTGCAATATTACTAGCTTATTATTAATGTAATTTAGGCAATTTATTCCTCAGGGGCATCAAACACTTTATTTTTCGGTGAAGTCATGAAATATAAAGGTGATTGCTAGCAGCAACCTCTTCATTAGTTAGATTTATTTAACGTGGAATTATTTAGATGACTTTTTTTACTACTTCAGAGATTGTGCATATTATTTACTGATAATGGTGGACTGTAAAAGTTTGACTAGACTTTTATGATGGAACTGTTCTGAATTGGGCAGTTTTGTTTCATTGTTTACTGGAAAAATGTTCAAAGCAATAGGAAGGTGTATCAAAGAGCACATGTATGTTTCATATGCAAGGGGCCTATGATTTAAAAGCAGCCCAGAATTAATTTTTATCTGCCACGGGTAAAATGTATTTTTCTTTGAATGTGGGTTTTAATGTTGTTTCAATGAATGTGAGTTTCAAGAGCAGAGAAGTTTTAATGCCAAGTTTGTTTAGCAGATGTCTTAGTGTTTGTGCTGTAAAATGCAAAATAAAACTTTCAAATGAAGTTCAAATCATCATAGAAGTAAATCAGTATGTACATTAGTGTTTATGGTAAATGGAGTGAAATAGCAAAGTAATGGATCATTGGAATGGCTGCAGGGGGAGGCTCCATTCGACCATGGTTTTGTCAGCTGAACTATACCTCCCAACTGTCCAGATTTTCAAAGAATGAATAGATTTTTTGCTTCTTTTTGGTTTGTTCCTCAATTTGTGGTTTTCTGGCAAATGATTTAGGAATTAAGTCACTAAATAATGACACACTAGTTTCAGACTTTATAACCTTCAGAAAAATGCATGCTAAAATAAGACCTGTTCTATCAACTGTCCCAGTTTATACAAGAGCAATTGTTTGTACTGTTTATATGTTCCCTCAATATATTTGGCCTTGTCCAGATTTATTGCATTAACAGGTTGAGAGGTACATGCAAATAAATTGCTTTATAGAATTAGGCATAACAAAAAACCTCAACTGTCCCTGATTTTGGCTCAAAATGTTGCTCCTCCCCTAATGATCCCTCCACAAAATAGCAATTTTGGAAGAAAACAGAGGGTTTACTTTACTTTTATAAATAACTGTAATGATCAGAGTTTTTCAGAAATGCATGTAGATTCTCTAATTTTGACAGCTGCTCTAAGTTAACTGTGTTCATATTAAAATGGTGTCCCTCCTTTGACAGGTTCCCAGCTGTATTGTCTGGCAATTTTATATTTTTGCATCACATTTTTTTTCTGTTTTTCATAAAATTGCAGTTTTCTGGCAAATTAGTGGCAAATTGTTAAAGACTGAATTTAGAAAATAATGCAGACATTTCAGTTTCAGATTTCATACCTTTCAGAAAATTCGTACTGATGCAAGACCTACTACTATTCTATTATCTTTTCTAAGTTTATAAGAGCAATATTTAAAAAAAAAATGTCCTTATGTTTGGGTCTTTGCCTCAGTTTTATTTATGAGTTTGTTGCTGTAAGAGGTTGAGAGGTTGTGTGTGTGTGTGTGTGTGTGTGTGTGTGTGTGTGTGTTTGTGTGTGTGGTAGGTAGCATACCTCTCAACTGTCCACATTTTGCAGAATGTCCAGATTTTTGCCCCATATTTTTTGTCTGTTCCTTATAAATTTTGTGATTTTCTAGAAAATCATTGAAGGATGAAGTTGCTAAATAATGACAGACATTTGAGCTTAAGACTTCATGTCCTTTAGAAAAATTCATACCAGCACAAATCCTGTTATTCTAGCAACTAAGTTCACGAGAACATTATTTAATATCTGTCCCTGTTTATTATAGGCTTTGTCCATATTTCTTGCACTAAGAGGTAGGTAGGGGTGTGTGTGTGAATGAAACATCCTAGTTAGTGGTAGCAGGTTGTTAGTAATTTACTCAAGCTCAAAACCTGTACCTTAGTTACAGAAAACAAAAGCATAAAGTCTCTACCCCAACTACCATGCTGCATTTTTCAAAGAACTGACATTTCAGGTTAATTTTCAATTCAAGGAACCGATTTTGAGTGAATTTATATTATATTACTGAAGAGGCATTACAGCGAATGCCTCTTCATCGACACTAAAAGAGCGAACCATGAATTACGAGAATGGCTGTAGCTTGGCTGGGGAGGGGGGGTAGCAGTTTGAGAGCTGTCAGTACAAATTTGAAAATCCTAGCTACACCCCTGATTTGAATCGCACTCACACACACACACACACACACACACACACACACACACACACACACACACACACACACGCACACACAAATATTACTTTTTTATTATAGAGCTACATTGTGACATACATGTTGCTTCATATCAAAGAACCTATGCCATGTCTTGTGTGTGTGTATGCATATAAGTTTGTAAGTGTATATATAAATATATGTACATTTATGTTTTTTAAATTATGCAAATTTCTGTGTAATTACAAAGAATATTCATTAAATTCAGAACTTTTACCGGAATGATTTGGTATCATATACCCGGCATGCTCCACGTCTTCCACAAGGCAGAGTTCCCCATTTTAAACACGTTGTATCAATCAAAGTTCCAAAATAGACAGGTGCTGGGATCCCAGCTATGAAAAAAAAAAGAAATGCAACAAAAGGTGAGGATATTTGCCATGTGAATTACATGACTGGCACTAATTTCTGACAATTAACTAATTAAATAACTCAATGGACAATGTATTATAAATGCACTGGAACCATAATAAAGGAAAAGATATTTTGACCAAAAGTAAGAAGAGTAATTCCCCGAATGTTACAGCCATTGTCAATGAAATAAACAAACAACTCAGGAGCTTAATAAAATCCACCAAAACCAAGTTTGAGGCTAAAATAGCTACCAAGGCCAAAGACAATCACAAGGCATTTGTTGTTATGTTTGTAATCTCTACAGCAATGCGTTCAACTGATTGTGAATGATTTTACCTACACTGAGCCTGAAGATATAGTGAACCTACTAGACAATAAATTATTTCTAACTTTAACCCTCCCTCAAGATATACCTGAAACTGGTTTGCCTCCAGCTATCACTCAAGAACAAGTCCTAAACGTGCAATCAAAAGTTAAAAATACTGTATCGATGGTTCCTGACGATATCCCTGGAAACATCTTAAATATCATCATCAGCGCGATTTAGCCACACCTCTAACAAACACTGTTCAATGTCAGCCTCCATGCAACTTTTGTACCAAGTGAATGGAGAGCAGCTACAGTCATTCCCCTGCATAAAGGAGGACTTTCCACAAACCCAGGCAATTACAGGCCCATAAGTCTGACCAGCTTCATATGCAAAGCCATGGAATGACTTACCATGGAACCAATCCATCAGGACATAGGAAACTTCCAAACACGGCACCCATCTCAGTTAGGATTCTTCAAGGGTAGGTCATGCCTATGCAAACTGCTGATTTTTTTTGAAAAGGTCACCAAAGCAATGGATGAAGGCAAAATGGTACATACTGCATACCTCAACCTGACCAGAGCTTTTGACAAAATTCCTCACTCAGACACAGAAGAAAAGCTAAATAAAATGGGAATAAACCTCTATGTCATCTGCTGGATTTCCAACAGGCTCACAGATATTATGCAGAAAATCAAAATAGAGGAAGTTATTTCCATAAAGACACCAGTCACCAATGGAGTCCCCCAGGGTTCTGTGATGGGATCTCTCCTGTTTGGCATCCACTTTCCTGAAGTAAAAGCCAATAACAAAGGTTTCTGGCTGACTACGTTTGCAGATGACTATAAACTAGGAGCAGTTGGTTAATCCCTAAATGATTTAGCTATCATGCAGGAAGGTTTGTTGCAAATAAATAACTGGTATCAAAATCATGGACTGAAACTAAATGCCAAAAATGCATTATTGTATCCTTTGGGAAGTCATCTACCCCAGAGAGCTACCACATTGATGATACACCCCTAAGAGCTGACCCATTTCTTCAGAATTTGGGAGCATATCTGGACAATGACCTAACTTTTGACTAGCATGTATCCATTGTTGTAATAAAGGTCTTCTATATTGCACAGCTTATAAACAAAGGGAGTATGTCTAGATGTACGGATGTCATTGTTCCCCTTTTCTCAGCCCTCATTAGGCCAATCATTGCATATAATGCCTCCTTTGGCATGTGTCTGTTCAGAGACATGCAACTGGAATGCCCACAGAGACACCTTACTAAAAGGGTACAAGGCCTAAATAATGTGACCTGCATGGATTAACTCAAAGCCCAGTCACAATATTTGGTATCCTGCAGACTGCTATGAGATAACCTCTGTCTGGCATAGAAGGCATCCTCCAACCTAATACTGATGGATTTACTACACATCAGCAAGTCAAATGGCATAAGAAATACTAAGTCTAGGAATCTAAACCTCTTCTGCAGCATCAACAGAATGGTTTGGAGGAACAGGTATATCTTGCAGAGAACACCACTCCTTTGGAACAGACTCTCCATCCACATAAAACAAAGTTCATCCCAGTCCATATTCAAGCACAACTTGGATCTATGGATAGGAAACAGAAAATTTACCCCAAGACTCTCCCCTTTACTACTAATGCACAGGTAGCTTCTAAATGCTTTATCCCATGCTTGGTTCCCCTCAAATTATCTATGGTATGATACCCATTATTCTCATTAGGGGTATGGGTAAAACAAGTCTAAAACCAAATGGGATAGGTTAATTTGAACACAAAAAAGGAACTGGCTAGGCTTACAATGGCCTGCAAGGGCAGCTAGCCTGGTACTTACCTATGAACTTATAATGTGGTATGCAATTTTTTTATTAAATATAATATGCTCATAACCAGTATTGATCAAATGAAACAATCAAAAAGCCAGGCCCAGGATCATGTTATTAATATTTAGAGGTTTCTGTGAAATGAGCTGTAGTGTCCCTTGTCCACTTTCCAATCATAAAATACCTACTTTATAATTTATGTGATTATATTGAAAAATGACCTTAATAAGAAAGCAGCAGTGATTGTACAATGCTTCATACGTTATTGCTGTAAATGAGGTGACAACACATGTGGAAATATTGAAAGGAATACTATGCACAAAATGACATAATACATTAGGTTATGCAGTGCACTGAGCACAACAAATTCATAGCTGAATAAAGATCTGTTTAAACACGTAACGGGATTTTTTTTTCCTCTAGAAAGAGGACTCTTTGTTAAGTTTTGTTAAGTTAGCTACAGCCAGGATCCGATATTCTGAACAGTTATCCTTTTTTTTCCTAATCTTGAGCATAACAACGTATTGACAGTAACATTTTCACATTTCCTTTTTTTATTAAATTATCATGTATGGCATAGGCAATTTTGGCATCATTTTAGATGCAAACATTATACTCCACAAACCATATTGACATAATTTTAGTTGCAAACATACATAAGTTATAATCTATCCAGTCATTATCAGTCATACATTACATAGCTCATTCAAATTCTGTCATCTTTTAAACCTCATTTATCCTTTGCATGGATTGTTCTCAGAATTCCCATTTTCTATGTAATTTGCTCCTACACTTTTCTAAAGATTCAAATTCTAGTTGTTTTGTCTCTGTTACTATATCCACTACTTCTAGTACAGTTGGTTTAGACTTTGATTTCCATTTTCTAGTGATTGCCTTTTCGGCAGTCACCAGAATTAGACTCAACAAAACCCTACTATGGCTTGGCAATATCAATTCTGTATCATAGCTCAAAAAAATAATTTCCATAGTTATACCAATTTGCTCACCTAGTATCTCTAACAGAGTAGTCTGCAGGGAATCTTTAAAGTCTGCCAACTCATTACACTCCCAGAAAATATGTTCCCAGTTACCTCTTTCTTCCCCACCACACCTGCAACATTTGTTGTCTACCTGAGGAAGAATTCTTTGGAGTCTACTTGGGATATAAAAATACCCATTTAAACACATCTAAGCAAAGATCCGACATCCTCTAGATGTTGTTGTATATTTGTGAGACATACATATATCCCCTATTCTTTATTTGTGAATTGCTTATCTAATCTTTCCTCCCAAGCCTTTCTAACCTCCTCTATTTGATTCTTATTGATTCTTATAGTTATCATGCAATATGTTATATGCTCTACTAATTATTCCTTGAACAGCTTCTGTTCTAGATTCTGCTTAAAACTCTAGCAGTACTGGTCTTTCACTTAGGATTCCCCTAATTCTTTCTCTTTGCCTGTACTCAGATATCAATCCTAGATAGGGAAGGCAATCTGTAGCCTGCAGTCCAGTTACATTCTTGGACTCTTCCCATTCTATTACCTTTCATTTTCTAATTATCTGCTCCCAATACCTTATTTCTTTTGCCAGTTTTCTCCAATAAATTCCAACCTCTGCTTGCATATTCTCTGTATCCCTAATTGCAGTCATCCCTATCGGCAGAATCTCCTTTCTCTATTCCCATGCTAGCTTAGTTCTTAAAATACATTCTGCCGCTTTATGCATATATTTTTTAATTTCTCCAACTGTTTTGGGTTTCTAATACCATGATGGGAATGGATCCCATTCCTAAGTCAAAGAACAATTAAAGTTCATGAAATTAGTATTGTTTCACTCTTTGATGTCAGCCAAAAGTGCTCTTTGCAGAACCCGCAATGTGCCCAGTAATGACTCATTCTGCAGCTCGTATGGAGTTACATGTATTGGTAGCCTATCTAAATAAGATTTTAGACTTTTTTTTTTTTTTTTTTATAACAACTGTTGCTCCTACTACTATTGGAACTATTTGGGTATCTTTCTTCCACATTGCTCTCGTTTCTGCTTGCAGATCCTGATATTTTATAACTTTGTCTCTCTGTGCATAGGACACTGTAGTCACTGGGTGTGATGATTTCAATGATCAATGCTACTCTTGTCTTCTTTTCCTGGACCACTATAATCTGGTTTTCTAGCATCTATCTTTTGAATTGTGGGTAATGGATGATCCCATGTGATGTAGACTTCATCATTTTCTATGATGCTTTGTGGCTCACATTTCCAGTGCTTTTCATCCACTTCAAATCCATAATGTTTGCACAATCCCCAGTGCAACAGTCTCGCCACATTATTGTCCTTCTGCCATTAGTATGTCACAACCAGCAATGAGGTGTGAGACTGTTTCCAGTTTGGTTTTATAAAACCTACAATTGTCTGTTTCTCCCACATGTTCAATGGACTTTGTAAACCAGCGTGTATGTAGCCCACTATTTTGAGCCACCAATATATTTTGAATTTGAGGTTCTGTTCCAATTTAGGTGTTGTAATTTGTGAGGAAATGATGTCATTGAACAAATTGTATAAATTAAGGTATGCCTATCAGTATGAATGTATCTGATGAAGTTCCTGTGTATGAGAATCGGGACAAAAGCGCTTATACATTTTGCCTTTTAATAAAGTGGAGTTTTGTGGACTGCATAGACTTGTTTTTATTGCTGACAGTCTGCCATCATGACTTCAGTGCTTCTTTTGTGGTTTTTACTGTTCATTTTTGAGCCACCAATATTAACCTTTCATCTATTGGTTTGAATTCACCTCTCCTTAACCATCCCTGCTTTCATTCCTGATCAACATGAGGTTCTTCCAGAAGTTTTCTGTACTTGCAACTATATGCATTTCTCACATTTCTTGTTTTTTCATCTGACCCTTCACCTTATACTCTTTCTTTTGTTTTTTGGCACATTCAGTTGCTACCTGATTTTTATCTACTTCTGGTTTGATTTCCATTCCTGTTTGCCGCCGATATGCTTCTGCTAGATTAATCAGGGAAGTCATCTTAGATTTATTCTCCTCATGTTTAAAAACTTTCACTACATTGAGGTCAGCAGACATATGTGGAGTCCCACGATTGCAGATCTGCACATGTAATCGATTTCAAGTAGGCCCATCCCTCCTTCGGAATGGGGGAATATATAATCTTGGTATGCACTGATTTTTATAGATTATTTGGTGATCATAAAGCATCCTTCTTCTTTAAATATCTAATCTATCCAACACATTTTGGGGCCAATCAGTCACTCCAAAACTGTAAGTTAGGACAGTAAGATCAAATTGGTTTATTGCATGGATTTTGTTCCTAGATGTCAGTGCTGCTTTCAGGATTAATTTAAGTCTTTTAAAATGTTCCTTACTAAGTTTTACTCACATTTGTTCATGTTTTATTGATGATCCTTCATCAATTCCCAAGTATTTATACACTTCCTCTTGCTCAAGTTCTTTTATATCACTGGTCTGGTCTGCACTCTTGTGGGAGAAGAGGCTGGACTCTGCCCTTCTGAGCTGGGAATTTCTGGTTAAAGGTTTATAGTGCCTGAATATTTGAACTGGATCTTACTGAAATTGGTACACCTTGTTTGCTGTAGCATAGACTAGATCCAGGCCTGCTGAATCTAGCTTTGTTTATATGCTTGTTGTTTGTTTGCTTGTTATTTCCCTGGAACGCTAATTCCACCTAATACACGGCTTCTCAGCACTTCTGTGGATCACTAGTGATATCTGCATTGCTTACTGTACTTATTTCCTTGTTTCACTTGAAAGAAAGTTACTGTTTGTCGTTTTTGCATTCAGTTACTTGTAACACATTGCACTCAAGTTACCTGGCACTTGCTCACTAAAGCAATTATATAAGTCAGCACTAAAAATTAAAAGCACTACACCCTCACTCCCCACTGGCCCTTGTTTTCATTTATTAAGGAATTCCCAATATTATTCTAGCATGTCCAAAGGTCAGTTGTCAATCTCCTCTCCGGTCCAGCTGGTGAATCTGGGAATCTTGAGGCAATGTTATAACTGCCTCATGTACACAGACAACCCTCTCCTCCTCCCACATAACACAAATACTTGCGAGAGATGCAGCTATTTAGCCAAACTGGAGGCTGAGCTCTCTCAACTCAGGACTGGCAAGACCAGACAGGAGGAGAAGGCAATTACACACACCACAAAACCAGCCTCACATAATGCTACCACACCACTGAATCAAACACATAAACACACAAAGACATACTCGGAGGCTCTGAGTAAAAATTTACCTAAACAGCAGAGGCCTCCAAAGCAGACACCCAAACAACTGCTACCTCAAAACACCCCACAAGCAACACATAAACCACAAAATCAGTGTGCAAAGCAGTCACAGCCCTTAAGGCCAAATACAACACCAAACATACTTGTCATAGGTGACTCCATAGTCAGACACACTGACGTCCCACTCACGAGGCTGAACAAGGAGAGGGTCACAGTAAGCTGCCTATCGGGCGCTAGAATCCACCACATAACACAAGCACTCGGGTCACTCCACGGCAAGTACAAATATGACACAGTCATTGTCCATGCTGGTGTGAACGACCTGAGACGTACCTCCCTGGACTACATGAAAAGAGACATAGAGGAGCTCTCTGATTATGTAGCCCAGGCAGGTATGACCCTGATCCTGAGCAGTATCCTTCCTTCACCAAGAATGATGCCACAATATAGAGCCAAGACGATCAGCTTTAACAATTGGCTTAATGTCTGGTGTCATTCAAAGGGGATCCAGTGTCTGTCTGCCTGGGATGACATGCTTGACAAGCCACGCTGCTTCGCAAGGGACGGCTTGCACCTGTCACCCCTGGGATTCCGGATATTGGCTAAGGCTCTTGCTACCCCCATAGTGCCTTTTTTAGGCAAGGCTCAAATTCTAAACCTACCACCCTAGAAAACAAAAATGGGAAGAAACTGAGGGTAATGCTGCTCAATGCCAGAAGTCTAAATCTCAAAATGCACGCACTCGAGGCCCTTCTCAGTATGGAGAACATCGATGTCTGTGCTGTAACTGAAACCTGGTTCAAGGCTCCTGAGAGCACCCCGGCACTATTAGGTTTTACCTCATATCATGCGTTCCGGCCCCAAAACCCGGACCACACCACAAAAGGAGGGGGTGTATCCATATTCATAAAGGATACCCACACCTCCAGGTTGGGGGCAACGCACGAAGCTTCGGAAACCATCCAGGTGCAACTGACCATAGGCAAAACTGCTCTACAAATTGTAGCATGCTACAGGCCACCCTCTCAAACTCAGGAACCCCACACAGCCTTCCTGAAGACACTGGAGGGTATAAATGTATCTCCAAACACCATCATATTGGATGACTTCAACTACCCGAATATAGACTGGGAACATTACTCAAGCCCTAACTTTCTAGCCCAACGGTTCCTGGAGTTCATAAATTCAAATGCCATGGAACAGCTAGTCACTGTTCCCATGAGAGGAGAAAATATACTAGATCTCATTATCACAAACATGGGGACAAAATGCTCCACACCGGAAGTATATCCCTCATTGGTGAGATCTGATCATAAACTAATCTCACTGGAAATCCACATCCCGCCCCCACCCCAAACAAAAAAGACCACAGTGAAGAATTTCTCTAAAGCAAACTTCACACTACTCAAGACTGGTGTGGTATCCTTCAAGGCCCCTGAGCCAGTGGAAACCACAACTCAAGCTGTGGAAGCCCTTACAAATGCCTTCTATGAACACCTCCAGGACTGCATGGATCAGGCAATCCCAAATAAAACCAAGACTCTTTCCACAAAGGGCAAACGTCCAGTCTGGTGGACCCCAGCCATTAACAAACTTTGCAATAAGAGGAGAAAGCCATTACATGATAGAACAAAATCCATAAAAGGGAAGTCACCCCTGATCATTATTAGTAAAAAAATACGAGCACTTATAAAATCAACTAAGGCCAATTTTGAGAGAAAAATTACCATGGATTCAAAGGACAATCATAAGGCCTTTTTCAGCTATGTTAGGAACCTGGGTGGAAACTCCCAGATATGCTCAGGATTAGTCCAAAATGATACAAAAATCACTGAACCCACAGACATTGCCAACATACTGGCAGACAGGTTCAGTGTAAATTTCACCCCCCTCTCCCCCCCTAAAGGAGAGATAACTATCCCAGCGGAGTGTAGCCTCCCAGACATCACAAATGCGCAAGTGAAAGCTGCTCTCTCTAAAGCTAAAAACACAGCATCAATGGGACCGGATGGTGTCCCCGGCTGTGTGCTACATGAGCTAAATGAGGAATTAAACCCGCACATAAGGCAGCTGTTTAATCTCAGCCTTACCACAGGATACGTGCCCAAGGAGTGGCGTACGGCAACTGTGGTCCCACTCCACAAAGGCGGTGCCTCTACGGACCCTGGTAATTACCGCCCCATAAGCTTAACAAGTCTAGTCTGCAAAGCTATGGAGAGGATCAGAATGGAGCTCATAAACAAAGATATAGGGGACTTGCAGACATTGGACCCGACCCAGTTTGGCTTCGTCAAGGGCAGATCATGCCTTTTGAACTTGGTTGACTTCTTTGAAACAGTCACCAAGGCCATTGATGAGGAAAGGCAGTCCATACAGCCTACCTTGACCTTGCAAAGGCTTTCGACACAATACCCCACTTGGGTATTGTAGAAAAACTTACCAGCTTAAATGTAAACCCATATGTCACAAGATGGGTTGCAAACTGGCTTAAGGACAGAACCCACAGGGTTAGAGTTGCTGGCACTATGTCGGACTCTAAGCTGGTCACAAGTGGTGTCCTACAGGGCCCTGTCCTTGGCACCCTATTGTTCGGCATCTACTTCTCAGAATTACAGGCCAACATGGGAGGACTTTGGCAGACGACTGCAAACTGGGCGCCATAGTGGAAAGTGCATCGGACATGGATATCCTTCAGAAAGGACTCACAGAAACAGATAGCTGGTGCCAGAGCCATGGCCTGAAGTTAAACGCCAAAAAATGTATAGTCATACCCTTCGGGAAAAACAAGGTAACCCCAAGCTACCATATAGGTGGCAATCCACTAAGTACAGAAGAGGTTATCAGGGACCTGGGGACCCAGGTTGACAGTGGCCTTTCTTTTGACACTCACATTGCTGAAGTGGTTAGAAAGACCTTCTACATTGCCCACCTGATCATGAAGGGATTCACATCCAGATCTAGTGAGGTCATTGTTCCCCTGTACTCTTCACTTATCAGACCAATGATCGAGTACAATGCCCCATTCGGGATGTATCTCACCCGACATCTGCAGCAATTGGAGAGACCCCAAAAGTTCCTCACCAAAAGGATAAAGGGACTCCAAAATCTGTCATATGCTGCCAGATTGAAGAAACTCCAGCTCTATTCAGTCGCATACCGTCTGCTCAGAGGTGACATGTGCCTGACATACAAAGCCATATCCAACCCCGAATTAATGGACATGCTCCACCTCAAAAAATCCAAATCCATGAAAACCACTAGAGCAAGCGACTTAAACCTTAGCACGGATATAAATAGGACGTGCTGGAGGGATAGATTTATCACTCAGAGACTCCCTATGCTGTGGAATAAAATCCCGGTCCATGTGAGGCAGAGCACCTCGCTGGCTCTGTTCAAGAGAAACCTTGACCTGTGGATGGGAGATCGTAGGTTTACCCCGGGAATCATCTCTGTGTCACTGCTGGACAGAAGCACAGCAAACTAATGGGTACAGTATTTTTTCATATAAGGGGTGGCGTAAGCCACAAAACTTTGGGCTAGGCTTATAAATACCTTAGGGCAGATAGCCTAGTATAAACCTATGAACCTATGAACCTATTCTTGTCCCAAACTGATGTTTTCCTGGTGCTGCAGTTTTCCTGCTTTAAAGGTTGATTTTGCACATTTATCAAGGCCAAATGACATTCTAATATCATCTGAAAAAGTTTTGACAACCTGCAGATGTGCTTTCAGTTCTTCATCCAATGAGTTACACAGTTTTAAATCATCGACAAAGAGAATACGAGAAGTCTTTAGACTTTGTTGTTTTCTAGGAGCCAGATTATAGCCATGGCCTAAGCTGTTAAGTAGACAGGTTAATGGGTTAAGGGGAAGGCAGAATAGCAACAGTGACAGAGTCGCCCCGGAATATCCCCCTTTGAATTTTTATCCCTGGGGTATCTTATACATTTTTAAGCACTCTTTTATCCATGAATGTGAGATACTATCAAATGCTTTTTTGTAGTCAATCCATGCCATACTTGGATTCTTCCCCTTTTTATAGTTCTCCACTATGACTTTATTTAACAACAGATGATCCTTTGTTCTATATGACTTTCTTTTATTGCCCTGTTGTTCTACTGCCATAATTGAGTTTTCTTCTATAAATTCTACTACTACTACTATAAATTCTGTCAGCATCAAATCCCATGTATAGTCTATACTTCATCAGAAGGCAAGTTATTGGTCTTTAATTTTTGGGGTGGCTTGCAGGTTCACTCTTAAGTAGGAGCATTGTTTTACCTGTTGTTAGCCAGATTGGTGTCTTTTCGGGGTGTGCATATAAACATTTCTTATTCATGGCTAGGTCTTCATGCAAAGATGTTAATACTTTTAACCAAAGGTTAGGCACTGCATCTGGGCCTGGGGTCTTCCAATTAGAGGCTTTTCTTAACTTTGTTTCAATCTCTCTGACTGTTACTTCATCCCATTTCATATCCTGTACGTTTAAACTTCTTATTCTTTCTTTTACTCATTTAGCATCTTTGTTGTGTTCTGCAGGATCTTCATAGATACTTCTCCAAAATGCATCTATTTCTTCTTTTTTGGGGGGTCTTTCAGTTCCTTTTACCTTGTTTCCCAATTTTCTATAAATTGCCTATTTTGTACTTTTCCTTTATATTTATCTGTGTATCTTCTAATTTTTTTCGCCTGTGCTGAAATTTTAAATTTATTATTTGCAGTAGTGCATGATAGATCCTGGTCTTTTCTAATACTGCGCACTGCTTTTATCACATCTATCTTTCTTAGTATTTTTGTTGATCTATTACATCTTCTATAGTCTTCTAACAGTAACACGTCTTAATTGCTTTATATTTTTCTCTATTCGATACTTCCATGATGGTATTCAATTTCCCCCCTTCCTTTGCCTCACTACCCTGTCCTCTTGTGGTAGAATCTTATCAGTTATTAATTTAGCTGCACAGTAACATATTCTGTTTACTTCTGTTATATTGAATGGATCTCTCTGGACAGTCCTAATTACCGTGTTCATTTGTTTTATCAGACTTCTGACTTTTGGGGTTTTATTGACCTTCTACAGTCTATTTCTTTCATTAATTTTAATATATCTTTATATGTCCATTAAATCAAGTTGCTCTTCCCTTATTTCATTTTCTTCCAGCCTGAGGGCACATCCTTTGTTTTCCCCTTCTTGCGGGCCTTCTGTAGAATGTTTTATAGCATCTTCCTGTGGCACCTTATCTTCAATTTTATACTCTGCCATCTGTTGCTTTGTCACATGGGAACTCATTGACCTATCACTCCTCAACATTGACTGCGTTGGAATTTCCACAGTCTCCTGTTCCTTCCCTTGCTGTCCAGCTTTAAGTGAATGTTTATACTGGTTTCCTGTGGAAGACTCCAAAATATTTTGATATAGCACCTGACCAATTACTTCCTGTTCCACTGGTTTCTCCTTAATTTGAATATCCATTGCTCTATCCTGTTGTGGTGCTTTCTGCATTTGATTTTCTGCACTGAATCCTTCTCTTTGCAGGTGCTCTGTAACCTCAGTTTCTATTTCTTTAACTTCTCCCTTTCTACTTTTCCTCTTAGTCTTCTTATTTTTTGTATTGTAAAGTTTTCCATATCCAGATTCCTTTGCCTGTATTTCTCTTCAAATATGTTTGGTGCTGCTCTTTTTGTATTGGTTAGTTTTGCTTTCTCCTTGGCATAAATATTGCACCATATTAAATCTCTTTCTTTCCCATGTCCCTATTTCTTCTTCAGCTGTTTCCTGATCTTCCTGCTTTTCCTTACTTTGGGGACTTATTTTATTATTTATTTTATTTTATTTCACATTTGATGACTTTGAAAGTTTGACTGGACAAGGTCAATTTCAGCGGAGGCATGGGGAGAAAAGCTCCACTTAATACAATGTTGCAATACATGTAGTAAAATACATAACTGTGTTCTTAAGGCATGCAATTAAACATTTAAACAACATATTTAACATTTCTGTATAGACATAAAAAAATCAGTAGCATCTGAACATTGTTTGGTAAGAATATGTATTCAAACGTGTGAAACTTATAGGTGCTCTTTAGCTGATTTCTTGCAAAACTGCATTGTAGTGGCTTAGCCTGAGGAGTCACATGTGCACAGCCAATTGTTAGTATAGTGGGTTTTGACTAGTTTCTTAAATAGCAAAGCAGAGCTTGTAGATGTTATATGATTTGGGAGTGAGTTCCAGATTTTTGCTATAGTACAGCCAAAAAGAATTTTACCTGCTTTATTCTTATGTTTGATGACATTTATGAGATTTCGGTCTGTTGATCTTAAGGTTTGGGTGGTGGTGTAGTGCTGTATTAGCTCTTGTAGAGCAGGAGTTTTGTCAGAGAGGTAGTACAGTCTATGGGCTGTGGAGAGTTGAGTCGCAAGAAGTAGTTGGGGCAACTCAAGCCAGTTGAGCTGTTTGAGGGAAAGGCAGTGATGGGATCTACTAGAGGCACCTGTAGCAAACTTGGCAATCTTGTTATAGCACAATGTCATTTTGTTTAGTTCACTGTGGCGAAGATTAGTCAGGATTGGGGCGGCATACAGTAGGGTGGATAATAGGTGTGTTCTAGCAATAGTGGCTTTGGTATAATTGGTCATGAATTGCTTGTTCCGATACAGTAGACCAAGCTTTTTGTTTACTTTTTTGATTGTTTGGGTTATGTGTATGTCAAACTTTAGATTGTTATCAGTTATTACTCCTAGGTGTTTAGTGTCAGTTGTTGGGGTGATTGAGGTATTGTCCTTGGAGTTTATGGCGAAATCATTATTTAGTGCAGGAGCTCTACCAGGACTGAAGAGAAGTAGTTTTGTTTTTTTGGGATTGAGTATAAGTTTAATGCTAGAAAACCATGATTCAGCCAGAGTAAAGTTGTGCTGTGTTATTGTTTCAAGTTTGCTTAAGGTTGGGGCGGTGCATATGATAGTGGTGTTGTCTGCACATTGCACTATAGAGGCAGAGGGAGAGGTGGCAGCTATCTGATTTTTAAATATGGAGAACAGTAAAGGACCAAGTATGGAACCTTGAGGGACTCCTGCGGATACAGGTAGGAGGGAGGATAGCTGGTCCCGCCAAAAAACTGCTTGTTGGCGGCCTGATAAACAACGGTTGAACCATGATATAGTGAGGGAGTTAATGTTAAGGGTAGATAGAGTTTTGAGAAGAAGATTCTGGTTGACCATATCAAAGACTTTAGATAAGTCTAAGAATACAGAGGAAACGAAAAGTCCGTTGTTTCTGTGGGTGTTGACTTTGTTGGTATATGAGAGCAGAGCAGTGGCGGTACTATGGGAGGGTCGAAAGCCATGTTGAGATGTAGATATAAGGTTATTTTGTAGGAGGTATTGCATCAGTTGTGAATGTACTACACTTTCTAATATTTTTGATAAAGGAGATAAAATTGCAATTGGGCGGTAGTTGGTGAGCTCAAGGGAGTTGCCGCCTGTGTGGAGAAGAATAATATGAGATATTTTCTACAGGTTAGGAACTTTGTATTCCTCTATGGATCTATTTATGAGTATAGACACAGGGTAGGATGTAGTTTCAGTTGTTAGCTGAAGGAAATCAGCAGGATTTTTGTCAGCAGATAGTGTGGTAGGCTTTAGCTTTTTGAGGAGTTTAGTAATAAGTTGGGTAGGTGCTGGAGACAAGGAAAAGCTAGAGTTAGTCTGTTGTGTGGTAGGGTTAGTAGGGGTTGGAGAAGGTGTAGGGCTGGTGGTGTTATTTAGGGTGTTAGAGCTAGGACTGTTTCCGTAAAGAATTTGTTGAATTGTGTAGGGGTGCTTTCTTTGTCGGTTGGAACTATGGAGTGCCGGTTTTACCTAGATGCAGTAATTTAGTTATTGAGGCCCAGAATTTCTGAGGGTTGTGAGCATTCCTCTCTTGTAAGGTTTTGTAGTAATTGGTTTTATCGAGTTTAATAAGTTGTTTGGACTTGTTCCGTAGAGCTAAGTAATTTTGTTTTGAGGTAGTGGTTTTAAGTTTATGATATTGAGCCCAGGCTCTGTCTCTGTCCTTCATTATGGATATAGTTTCCTTTGTTAACCAAGGGGCATAGTTTGTCTTAACTCTGATGGTTTGGGCTGGTGTGTGATGGTTTAGGATTGAGAGAAAGGTTGTATTAAAGTAATCTACTGCTTTGTCGAGGGGGAGGTGTTTTAGGGGAGTCCAGTTACAGTCTTTTAGTTCACTGTTTAGGTCCTTGGCTTTGAAATTCTTTTTGTTATGAACTATTCTGAGGATGGGTTGTTTATTATGGTGGGATTTATTTCTAATAAGATAGGTTGGTTGGTGATCGCTCAAATTGTCTGGTAGGCAGCCTGATTGTTGTGCCAAGGTGGGGTCAGATAGAAGTATCCAATCTAAGATGGATTGACGTTTGGATTTCTTATTGAATCTTGTGGGGGTATCTATGATTTGGGTAAACCCGTGAAGATTAATATGTTTAGAGGGATTAAATATGGTACAGTCAGACCAGTCAATGTTGAAATCTCCTAAGAGAATGGTCTCTTGTGGATGTGAGGTAGACATCCAGTGTAAGTAACAGGTTTTCCATAGTGGCAATGTTATTTCCTGGTGGGATGTAGGCACCTGCTATAACTATATGTTTGCTAGAGTTTAGTTTTAATTTAGCAAGAATGAGTTCTGTATCATTGACTTCCTGGGAGTTGTAGCTAACCTGTCCCCATGCAAGATGATTTTGAAATAAAAAATTACACCTCCTGGCTATAATATTATGTGGAAAGATAGGACAGGGAAAAAAGGAGGAGGCGTAGCCATACTATTATCATTATCATGATGTTCTGGTCTAAGCCAGGTTTCAGTTAGTATGGCTAAATCTGGTTTATATAAAATCAATAGGACATGAAGGTTGTGAACTTTGTTAACTATACTTCTTAAATTAATTTTTAAGAGAAGTAGAGAGGAGGTTGCCCTTCTATAAAGAGGGTTTGGTTAGTTTATGTTTGTATGGATTGAAGAGGTGGGTCCTGGCTTAAGGTGTATGACTCCACAGCATGTGAGCTGTCGAGTTAGATATAGGTAGAGTTAAAGTAGTTTCTGTAGTATTTTATTTTGGGATAGGTAGGGGTTTATTTTGTTTGTTGGTTTATTATTTATGTAGGAATAGCAATGGGTTGGGGCTAGGTTGCATGGAGATATGGGGAAATGATTTAGTTTTAGTGAATTGATGATGGTATCTTTTTGCCACTGGGTTGGATTGGTGAGATGAAGTTGTGTGTGGTAGGATGTGAGGATAGAAAAAAGGAGAAGTACCAACATAGTTAATGTGCGACATGCTATTTTTAGGTTTGGGGAAGGCATTTTATTTATTTCATAACCTCCTTCTTATGCTACCTTTTTGTAGTAGGGGAGGAGGGGTGAGCGAGAGAAGGGGCAGTAAAAGCTAGATGTCAGAGAAGCTATTAAAGGAGTTAGCAACAAGGGTGTGGTGTAGTATGAATGAGTGGGTGATTGATGGTGAGTATTAATTGGTTGATTGGGTGTATGAGCTGAGGTGGGAGTGGTTATCAGCTATAAGTGTAATTTAACTAGGGGTGGGTGGGAATGGGGGTAGGGTAAAGGAGTGGAGTGAGCATAGCAAACGGAGCAGGGCAGTGCTGCCCTAGAGAAGCAGCAGTTATGGAAACAATCAGTTGTAATTCAGGTAGTACACTATAGCTCAATGCTTTAGAGTCTGCTGGTTAGGGATTTCCTTCTTGAGAAAGCTGCTTTATGCCTAAGTCTATGCTATTTACTTTCCATAGACAGATATATTATGCCTAAATCAATTTGGAGGGAATGAGCACAGGTTATCTGGGAGTTAGACTGAGGAGGTGGATGGGGGACCTCTGGTAGGGCAAGGGGGGCACTAGGTCTGAGATAAATAAGTTAGACACTATGTGAGTGAGAAGGGCATGAGAAGGAAATAGAGGTACAAGGGTGATACAGTGGAAGATAAGATGGTAAAAGAAGTGAGCTAGGGTGACAAAAGAACTGAGCTAGGATAGTGAGTGATCAGTGAGGGGTTAGGAAGACTGGTGAGTAGGGTAAAAGGCCGACAACATCATGCTGTGATGCAGTCTGTATTACATTTTCTACATTAAATCCTTCACTCTGCAGACACTCCATAACTTCAACTTCTATTTCTTTAACTTCTACTTTACTAATCTTCTTTTTTCACATTCCATCTTTGTGATATTCATTTTTTTGTGAAATTTTCCATATCTGGATGTCTTTGCCTGAATTTCTGTTTGAATATCTTTGTGACTACTTACTCTTAATTAACTTGCCTTTCTCTTTTGGATAAATATTGCACCATATCAAATCTCTTTTTCTTTCACATGTCCATATTTCTTTTTTATACTTTTTACAAATGTCTAGGTTTTATTGTTTACATTTTTGCACTTCTTTTTACAAACAGATCAACATTTCTTGATCTATATACTGTTTTTCAAAAATATGTTGTATTAATGAAGGAATTTTTTTATTTGAAGCTTCTGACAGTTTTTTCCTGTGAAATTATTTTTCTTTCCTCTAATTTATCTCTTAATCTCTTTGTATATCCTCTGTCTGGTAATTCTGGGCTTTTTGCATAATAGTAACACTACATAATTTCTTGTCCTTAATAGTCCACTCTATCATCTTTATGGCTCTTCTTTAGCCTATCAGTTTTTGTGATTTTTTTTGGACTGCTACTTCTTTCTACAATGGGGGGGGGGGGGGGTGGGGGCTGGCCCCATTGTAGGAATGTTTCTGGATTTTGAAGATTCTACGCTGTCATTTTTTGCCAGTTCTGGCCCCAGTGTGCCTACCAGGATTGGGCACTTTCTCTCCTGGGACTTGTGCACCCAGCTATCTTTTTTATTTTTGATTTATTTATGCCCAAGATATATGCTATATAAATACAGTCTATATATCAGTATTGCCTTGGTTATTGCTATTATCCTTAAGGATCTGCATCCAAAATTCCAGTCTCTGTTGTTTCTTGAGCCCCCCTCTTTCATCATAATCCCTTTCCACTTTGAATTATAGGTTTCTGCTTATGCTCTGTATAGGAGCCTTAACTGTGTAGCTCTGAAATACCTCTTCAAATCAGGTAATCCCAAACTGCCTTGTTCTATTGGAAGAATCATCTTATCCCACTTGACTCTTGCCTTCTTTCCCTCCTAGATAAAATCCTTCAGCTCTTTTATTAATTGCTATCTACATCTTCTCCTCTGGTTGATAAAAATATGCCTGACCTGTGTATAAAACTAAAAGGACCAAAAAAAAAAAAAAAAAACATTTTAACTGTTTGTATCTTCTATCCATATCAATATAACCCAGCTTTGAATTTCTAAGTTTTTGTATTAGCCGTTGTTTAGTTTCTTCCCACATATCTTTAACTGCTACACTACAATACTTTTAATCCATACTCGGAAGTACTTCCTGTTATCACATCCCATAAATATGGGTATTGCTCTGCCAATTTGTGTGGGTAACTAACTTACAGCTATTGCTTTTGTATTAGCTTCATTAATTTTGTATTCTGAAGAGTTCAAACTGCCTCATAATATTCCACAGCACTAAAATGTCTTTTTCTTGTTTTATCAGGTGTAAAATATCATCTGCAAATACAGTCAACTTTTCTTTACTGCCATATCAATTATATTCTTGACTTTTTGAGTCCCTTATTTTCTTTGCAGTAGTTATAAATATAATGCAAATAACAAAAAAGAAAGAGGACACCTCTGCCTGGTTCCTTGGCTCAAACTGAAATTATCAGAGAGGAACCTACCCACTTTAATTTTTGCCTCTGGTCTCTCATATATCCTCCTAATCAACCTTATAATTTTATCAGGGAATGCAAATGCTTCCATTGCCCTGCTCCCAGGTTACTGTGTCAAATGCTTTCTCTGCATCAAGACTCACCAGCAACAGTGGTATTTTCTTACATTCTGCTTCCCTCTCAGTCATCTATGTTCTGTTAATATTGTCAAATGTTTGCCTCCCTTCCACAAAACCATACTGATCCATGTCTATCAATTATGGCATCCCCTTTGCCATTCTTTTAACTATTTTAGACATAAACACTTTATAATCGTGGTTTAGGATTGAAATGAGCCTGTATGAAGCTGGACTGGATGGATCTTTACCCTTTTTAGGTATTACAGCTACCACTGCTTTCTTCCAGGATGTTGTTGGTTCTCCTCCTCCTAAAATATTGTTAAACAAAACCTTCCAGATATTTATCAGTTTCTTCCCTCCTAGCTTCCAAACTTCCACAGGAATACTATCTGTACCTGAGGACTTTCCTGTAGATTGGTTACACATCACCATTTTTATCATCTCCTAATTGTTAGTAATTGAGCCTTCTCTACCGCTGACCTTGGCATATTTAATTCTTCCATAAACATTTTAATTTGTACAAAATTCTCACACTTTCCTATAACATTTTACCATTCAGAATGACACTGCAGAAATATGAAGAGCGCATATTTTTATATTAAACTACCTTTTGCATAAAATGTTCTTAGACTATAATAGTACACATATGCACAACTTAGTAACCCCACAAAAGCATTACGTATAACTCAAGGACACACAGAACAGCTTACATTTACTAGCACACAGCACAAAAATAAGGACTGTTGTGTTAAGACTAAATAATTTGAGCTGACCTTGGTGAATAAGCTCAAAAGACTGCGTAATTTCAACATACCCTTAGGCTCCACAACCACATGGTTATTTACAATAAGTGAGGGAGTACAGAAGTGGAAAGGGAAGGGCTTACTTCCATGTAATCTCTTGTTTTGAGCCCATTTGCTGAAGACACTATGAATTGTCAGGTCTTTGTACAGGGGACATCAATATCATAATATAATCCAAACAAATGAAAAACTTCAAACAATGAAAATGAAATTAAATAGTAGAAGAGTGCAAGTTTTGAGTGAACTATGTCTAGAGTCACTGTAATATGTAATATGCTGGAAGATGACAAGAGGACAAAAGAGACCACACCGTGTCAAGTATTTAGCCTTGCTTTGAAATGACAAGGGCATGGTACCCCAGAAGATCACTAAATGCTTCTGTAGCCTTATTCAGAATGGTATCTGTGACCCACCTATAGAGCAATGTATGTGCTTTATCTTATTTATTGTATTTATTAATTTAACTGGGTATGTCCACTGGATATGTGCCCCTTTTCAGGGGCAACCCAGGTGGACTGTCTGACTAAGTGAATTGCTCGCAGTCACAAAGTAGGCAAACTGAGGTAGTCAGAATCAAACTCTGTACCCTGGATTACAGGAAGCACCTCATAAACTGCTCAGAGCCGTACTCCTGTTTGCAAATTGCCAAAGTGCCATGGTAGCATTTCTGTGAACTAGGAAGAACACAGTACCCAAGAAACACAGTGTAGTCTGCCATAACCTTAATCATAAAGCCACTTTCTGTCCATCTATAGATATCAGCTGTATCTAGTCATTATTTCTTATTCTCCATCCTGCTATACCTCATCAATATGAAATCCTCCTGAATCATTGTAGACTCTGTCCCCTCTGCCTTTTTGGACACTTCTGTACTTGCTCATTCTCCAAGATCGCACTGCATACACACCATTGACCACTACTAGCAAACTCTCTTAATAACACACAGACTCTATGGGTGTCTCTGGGAATTTAAAACATTTGGGGAGTACTCTTGGGGTCTATATCATAATAGTGAATCGCACAAATTGTGAACGCTCACAATATTGAATGTACCAGACCTCAAACTTCCTATTGTGGGGGGCTGTGCCCCCCACACCCCCTGCTAAATATATATTCCAACTCTGAGATCGCACTAGAGTGAGGAAAGGGCAAATATCCCATTCTTCACTGTACCATGATCTCAGAAAAAGCACTTCGAGGTCCAGCACATTCAATATTATGAGCATTTGCAATTTGTGCGACTCGCTCATATTATATAGGCCCGCATAATTGTCATGGAGTAGGGGCTAAACAAACACCAAGCTAATGTTGTGATTACCTTCATACCTTTTATGGAGGATACAAATTACTGTGTTGTAGAGAATACCTATACATTAGTTTAAACAGAACTACATGGGGCTGTCACAACTATACTATAATAAAACATGATATATGTGGTTTACACTGTGTCAAGGTAAGGTGTCTGAATTTTTAGATTGTATTTTTGTTCTAATGTTTTTCTCAACATATATATCTTGGAGTCTATATTGCATGAATTCTCAAGGTATGCAGTAGATAAATGGACACAAGAGTCTGTTTTCCAGTCCTGCTGTCGTACATACATAGTCAAACCTCATTAATTAGGCTCCTCGGAAGTTATTTTCTGATATTATCTTCAAATGCAAGCCCACTGTATTTCATATATCTTTTATAGTTATGCTGAGCAGTCACGTGAATCTGAGTATGAGTGCAAAGATTCTTCAGGTGAATTCTGTTCATGCACAAGCTGAAAAAGCCCTCTTGCAACCTTCCTGATCCAGTACGTGGAGAAAGTACACAGACATAAAAAACAAAAATAGGAAGGGACTTCTTTATACCTAAGTCTTTAAGAGGTACACACTAAAATGCAGCTTTAATAAATCCATACTTCTCAAGTGTACCTCATTAAGAGGGATACTCATTATTTTGAGTCTTAAAAAGGTAGTGTTCCTCTCCGTCGCACATTGAAAGGAGCCATCACACATTCACTCAAAACGAGTTTTTATAAGTATAAAGCAACACATTTTAACCAACCAACAGACAAAAGTGCCTTTTCAAAAATTGTACCTGGAGAATGGAACTCACTGCTTTAAGATATCTAAAAACCACAGGAATTAAGTACATTCAAAAGGAACAAATTCATTTCTTACTAATGAATACAAGTGCCAGTGCTTTGCCAGTGGATAAATCAGGCCAATAGCAATAGCTCATATTTACACAGCTAAACACTACTTTTATTTCTAAACTGCATTACTAACGTTGTTTGATACATAATGTACATATGTAAGTAGTGCTTTCTATTCATTCTTAATCACTTCTAGCTCTTATTTCTATAAACCTGCATGATGCTTTGTTTAAATTGTAAACAAGCTCGTAGCTTAGTATTAAATTCCATCTTCTATGGACTTAATACAAATGCTCATGCTAGTAGCTAGTGACACACTTGCTTGAAAAAGCAAGTGCTCTAACTCCCACTAACCCAATCTCCCATAACTACTTAGCCCTTCAAATAGCTGACTGTATAAAACTCTATAGCCCTACCACACCCCTACCTCTAACCCCAAAACTCCCACCCAATTCTTAACCCAAGTCTTCACTCCCTTACCCTAAAACTCAAATCCCCCTCCTTAAACCTAAATTTCACAGTCTCACCGTATCCCCAAAACTCCCCTACTGCTCCCTAAACCTGACTGTTTTCTCACTACTTATCCCTACAGCACCATTCCAGTTCTTATCCCTAAAACTCCCCTCCCACTCCCTAAACCTTAAACCCCCCTCCCAGTCCCTAAATCTCTGTACACTTCTTGATTGCTACCCTAATATACATGTCCATTCCATCCCACTTCTTCCCCAATGGCTAGCCCCTACCATACCACTCAACCTCTTAGTGCAAGAATTCTTGACAAAGCCAAAAATAATGGGGGAGAAATGCCCAGAATCAGCATATATTTTAAATCTTGCTATTATAAACTTGGAAGTTGCTAAAATAACAAGTTTTATAATATCATGTATTTTCTGAAGAAGATGAAGTCTAAAACTAAAATGTCTGTCATTCAGTGACTTCAATCCTCAATTACTTGCCAGAAATCCACAAATTTTATGTGGAACAGACTAAAATCTGAGGCAAATATTGGCACATTTTATAAAAATCAGGAGAGCTGAGAAGTACGGCCTGCATTCATATTTGAGTTTGAGAGTGAGCAGCAGTGTACACAAGCTACAAGGCACTCGAGTCCTTGGCTTTGAAGCAGTGCTCTATGAGCACTTGGGACTTCAGTGCTTGTAGTAGAACCACATATATTTCCATTGTTTTTCTGCAAAGGAACTGACACGCTATTTGAGCTGTACAAATAACATATTCATACTGAATCATTGTCATCTGTATTTATCTTCCCTAATTCACACCATTGTTGTTCTGTAAATGAACTGTCACACTCTGTTAAGATCTTATAAAGCCTAGCTTTACATTCCCATGGTAATTTTTAGTCTTTATATTTTGCATATGAACAATCAAGAAGTAAAAAGAACTAGGAAATGTTGGAACATTTTCTTGTTGCTCATATCCATGAGGGACATGGGTTTTAAAGGGTTCATATCAGCATCTGGAATGTTGACAATATCGAATACGATATTGTCGAAGTGAGAATACCGAAAGTGCAGAACATCGAACGGGTAAACGGAAATCTCCATAAGGGGAGATTTCCATTTACTACAATGTAGTGCGGTCTCGGAGTTGGTATATTTAAGTAGCGGGGGTGTGTGGAGGGTGCAGCAGGGCTTGCCCCCCTGCCTACACCCTTTAGTTTTTTTTTTGTTTTTGTATATCGGCATTCAAAAATTTAATAGTTCGATCATTTCAGTTCGATATTTTGTGATTCAAACTAATACATTTTCGAAATGCTGATATAGACCCGGTTTTAAACCAGTGGGGAATTTGGAGTTTCCCATCTATTCATCCAAATTACATTTGGACGGAGGACATCATTATGTGGAGTGTAAGACAGTTCCACAGAAGAGGTATTCTTTGTGATACTCTACTCTCCAACATTTTTATTTATGTTGTCAAAGCAATTGAGGTACCATGAGTGGATGTTCATGCTAGCATTGGACTTGTGTGTAACTGACAGAATAGAATATGTTGAAGATCTACATGTGTGGTACAAGTTACCTCTTTATAGCCTTATGATTCCAAATAGAGGAACAAGGCTTTCAGATGGTCTGCATAGTTTTTGTGATTTAAGCCCTTGATATTTTTTTTTTTAGCGAGAAAGTGTTGTGGTCACTCCAGATGTGACAAGAGTTTGGACAGGTGCAAACCAAATGGGGCACTATATTCAATGATCAGCCTAATGAGAGCCAAGTACAGTGAGAGCCAAGTACAGTGAAATGATTACATAACTGGACCAGGATGCCATATAAGATACATAATGATCAAAGTACAGTTCATTGTTGACATTGGTCATCAGATCCCTGACTAAGGGATCAACTTTCCGGGTTATGTTATTAATGTGATAATTACTATGGAACATATGCTTGCTGAAGGATGGGGGTATGCATTTTTTTTTGGCATTTAATTTTACTCCATGGGTTTGACACCAGTTATGTGTTTGGGAAAAGCCATCTTGGAGGATTTTGTTGTGCCCTGGGGAATTTATAATAGCACCGAGTCACCTTCAGTGTTGGTCAGGCTGCAGGCATAAACCCTTAACATTTTCTTGAATATCCAAGAAGTATGTGCCAAAGAGGAGTGACACAAGGACCAAACTGTGTGGTGCATCACTAGTAACAAGTCTTTTGGAGAAGCCAGAGCTGCCCACCCAAGTTTCCTGGGTTCAGTTTTAAGACAATTTGCTATCCAATGCATTACAAGGGATTACATTAAACTGGGAGAGTTTAACAGTAATAACTAAGTATTAGATGGTGTTGAATGAAGCTAGTTAGATTTGTGGGTCTGTGATTACCTGGGTCCATTGATACTCCACCTTTGTGCAAAAGGGATGACTATTGCTGCCCTCTATTCATCTGGCATGGCCTGTTTGGAGTCTGATATTGAATAATCTTTGTAGAGGATCTGACATGTCTCATTTCAGGCTAACCAGCAGGTAACCTGGTATGTTATTTCACCTCATAGAGTAGTGTTCTCGGCCTAGGATTGTGCTTTGAGGATTCACTCTTGGGAGATTTGAGGGGGGTGTAGATGCAAGTATATGATCTGAGACTATTGGAAGGGGGAGCGAAGTTTGAACTAAATTTGTCTGATAGTATATTGGCTATTTCCTACAGGTACAAAAGTGTGTGATATCCTTTACTTTTAGCTCTATGCAGTGCTGGGCATTGTTCTGAGACTTTTAACATAGTTAAAGAGGGCTTTCCTTTGCTTAGGTGGCTGTTTTACCTTACACAAGGTTTTAGTTGATTTGATCATTGTCCAGAGTTCCTTATTACGATTATCAAGAATATTATTGGCATCTTGAGAATTTTTATTTATTTTGCTTACAATCTTTTTATATTAGGCTACAGCCATAGGGGGTTATTTTTAAATATGGCACTGTATTTACTTCTTGGAGAAACAGATGCATCTATGCAGTTATTTACACGCCCATAGAATTAGGCAATAAAGGATTCTGCATAAGCAGTGGGGTTGACAAAACGGATGGGACGTTTGAATTTAGTCAGGTCATTTCTCAGTTTTAGTAGATTAGTTTTGTCATAATCTCAGAATACCGTATTGGCGCATGCTTCCACCTTTAGTCTTAAATTTGAATGTGACTGATGTATTGTCTGATTTGGCCAAGGAGGGAGTTACAGTTGGTGGAGAAAAGCTAACCCTTACAGGCAAGGACCAAGTTCAAGATTTTATTGCCCTTGTTTGGTGTGTGGACTAACTCATCCAGAGAGTTTATATTGATAAAGTCCAGAAATTTGTAGGCATACATATTTGGGGATATATAAGTCTCCTAGTTAATGGAAGGGTAGTTGAAATGTCCTAGGTGAACAGTGTTTCGCTTAATGCATAGGGATTTCATACTCATAAGGTAGGAGGTATAGGCTGAGAGAGACATAAAGGGGGTCCTATAGTTAACTATAATGTGATAAGGGGTTTTGTTAATATTAAGTTGGACATGGAGGAGCTCTAGGGTGTTATCTTGTTTATTAAGTCTGAAGTTGAAATGCTTTTTAAGAATATGGACACACTTTCGCCTTTGCTACTATCATGTAATGCGGTGGACCTGAACATGTGCTAGTCACTGAAACCCTGAACTGTTTGGTCAATGGTCTTGAACCAGGTCTCTGTGATTGCATATATCAATGTCTTCAAGGGTAATGAGTGCTTGTAGGGAGTGAAGTTTTTTTTTTTTTAACTAAGACTCCTAGTATTGAACAGCAATTCCTTTATGTTAACTAGATGCTGTTTTGTTATGTTGGAATCTTTGTAAGACCGACTTTGCCTTAAAAAGGCACCATAGGGGTGGACATGTTTTTAGCCAATATAAGAAAGCCTTGACAGGATAGGTGTACACCATCCCTGGCTAAGCAGTTAGGCCTGTCTACCATATCCTTGCAGGCATATTGTACTATATTAAACATATATCACCAGAAGCTAAGTCAATTCTTGAAGTCAATCATCTTTTGTCCATATTGTGGCATCATTCTCACTGATGGTAGAATGTTGCTTAAGGCTAGTTTACACATATTATGAAAACTCTATCATGTCTATCTCTCTATTTCTCTCTCTTCATACAGCCCAAGGATGTGGATTTCAAGGCATTACACCCATGTACACTATGATTGTGGCATATATGTACTTGTGGTATAAGAATTTGAGTGTATGCCTGATGTAGTGAATGTACCTGATAGACAACCGACCATGACCCTCTCAGCCTGGTTAGTGGTGCATCGGTGTGTGTCAATATGGAGTCACTTATGACTTTGAAGGAGTATTAAAAACTGTTGACACCATACCACATGTTAATACAGTTAGTAAGTTAAATGAATTACAAATCAAGTTTTATTTTCTGTGGCAGATGACTGTCATTGTTGAAGTGACACACCAACCCCATGTGCAAAACTGGGAAAAAGTTTGTGGATGGATAGATTAAATAGATTTCTATGTGGTAAGACAGCAAATTGACTAAAGGGCAAAACCCATGTGGTGTGGATAACAGGTCCCTCATCAAAGAGTATAAAGGTAACCAGTACTGTTCCTACTCTTCCATAGTGCTATGTCTTGGGAATCCTTTTGTTTGTCACTTACTTGTCCAACCTCTAGACCACAAACCAAAACCTCTGGCTTACCAAGTTTGCTGATGACTTCAAACTAGAGTCATAGTCAAGTCACCCACTGACACCCAAGCCCTGCAATGAGACCTTGCTCTTGTAAACACCTGGTGTGCTAATAACAAGCTTAAATTAAATGTTAAAAAGAGTAACATAGTCACATTTGGTAAACAATCCCTATCCATGTACACAGTATTGACGATACCCCACTCTAAAATGAGAAGGTTGTTAAAGATCTTGATACTTGGGTTGACAATTATCTGCCTTTTGATCATCGTGTAATGCCAGCAGTCAGAAAGTCATTCTATTTAGTTTAGCTGATTACCAAGCAATATCTTCCAGATCTAAGGATGTTATCATCTCACTATATTCAACATTTCTTAGACTAGTTATTGAATACCATTCTCCATTTGGGCATATATACATATCAAACTAAAATATTAACAACCACCTCAAAAACAGAACTTCATACAAAATTCATCAGATAACCATCATAAATAAATTATCCTTTTAAATAAAGACAGATTATTAGAGTTTTGTTTTTAAGTTCTGAATCCAGTATTTCTAATAAGGAAATGATTTGTATGAAAAATATGTTTTTTTAGAAAGGGACTATGCAGCACATTAGCTTGACCAACTGATTGATTGATTGATTAAATTTCTGCTAAAAGAGAAATTCAGTTTAAACCTGTTTTATAAAATGAGAATGTGGTATTAAATAACTGCAATAGGTATATTTTAATTCAGCAATGTTTATTACAATATTAGTCTTTGTGGACTTAGAGAAAGCATATGACAAGGTGCCTATTGAGGAGTTGTCGTATTGTATGAGGAAGTGGGAGTGGCAGGGAAGTATGTAAGAGTGGTACAGGATATGTACAAGGGCAGTGTGACAGTGATGAGGTCTGTGATAAGAGTGATGGATGCATTCAATGTGGAAGTGGGATTACATCAAGGATCAGCTCTGAGCCCTTTCTTATTTGCAGTGGTGATGGACAGTTTGACAGATGAGATCAGACAGGAGTCCTGTGGACTATGATGTTTGTGGATGACATTGTGATTTGCAGTGAGAGTAGGGAACAGGTAGAGGAGACCCTGGAGAGGTGGAGAGGAGAGGAATGAAGGTCAACAGGATTAAGACAGAATATGTGTGTCTGAATGAGAGGAAGGAAATAGGAATGGTCAGGATGCACAGAGTAGAGCTGGTGAAGGTGGATGAATTTAAATATTTTGGATCAACATTTCAGAGAGTGTGGAAGAGAGGTGAAGAAGAGAGAGCAGGCAGGGTGGAGTGGGTGGAAAATATTGTCAGGAGTGATTTGTAACAGACAGGTAAAAGTAAGAGTGAAAGGGAAGGTCTACATCTTGAGATGCATGGCTAGGCTTAAAAAGACCCTTGTAGTCATTGGCCTAGTAAACACCTATGAACCTACAAGATGGTAGTGAGACAAAGTATGTTATATGGGATGGAGTCTGTGGCACTGATGAAAATACAGCAGTCAGAGCCTGAGGTGGCAGAGTTAAAGATGTTAAGTTTTGCACTGGGTGTGACAAGGATAGACAGGATTAGAAATGATATTAGAGGGTCAGCTCAGGTTGGACTGTTTGGAGACAAGGCCATTGAGGTGAGATTGCTTTGGTTTGGACATGTGCTGAGGAGGGATGCTGGGTATATTGGGAGAATGATGCTAAAGATGGAGCTGCCATGTAAGAGAAAAAGAGGAAGGTCTAAGATAAGGTTTATGGATATGCTGAGAGAGGACATGCAGGTGTTTGGTGTGATAAAGCAAGATGCAGAGGACAGGAAGAAATGGAAACAGGTGATCCACTGTGTTGACCCCTAATAGAAGCAGCTGAAAGAAAAAGAAGATGAAGAGTAAAGAAATAAAATGTATTATTACTAACAATTGGAAATCATTATGAACAATGTGGACTTGGCTATGGTTATAGGTAATACTCTTACATTTACTTAGAAAATTGGTATTAATCCTAAATCTGTTCTTGCGACTAGGAAACCACTAATCAAAGGTTACCATACCAATAAGAGTTTGACTACTCACTGGTGCAGAAATGGCTGTTCTGCTTGTCTGTTTATAAGCAATAGTACAAATGCTTATATTACAATTACGTAAAAGTATGGAAAAATGCCATTCCCATGCAGTAGCTACATGTTCATGTTGTGGGTGTTTACCTATGTAGGTAAAACCACAAGGAAACTCAGAACCAGGATATATGAGCATATGCTAACTATTATAGATAAGAACAAGAATAATGCATTATGCAAACACAGTTTAGTTGTGACTGTGACAATTTTAAAAAGTTTGTGTTTGATGTTTTTGTTGATAACAGAAGAGATGTTAATAGTAATGTGGAGTAAAAAGGAATTGAAGTGGCAGCTAAAATTGCAGGCAGACAGACTTCCTGGACTGAATGAAAGTATCAGTATGAATAGTACTTTAATACTTAGACCTCTAATCTAGTCACACTGTCCCTTAATAGTTTGCATTTTTGGCTAATGGTTATGATTAAATAAATAGCAGTCATTTATTTTTGTTTTTTTTTTTTTTAGCCACTAATTGAATCAGGCTTCTCTGTGTCATAGTCATGGCTTTATCCCTCTATGCCACCAGAGCAGGTTTGAGTTTGATGTTTTATTGTTTTGCTGTTGTGGGGGTTGATCTTTTACATGACAATAGTGTAGCCTGACCTGTGTAGAAGACAAAAGAGACTAAAAACATTTTAACTGCTTGTATCTTACTATCGATGTCCATAAAATAGCACTTGTGTCTTCTTAGTTTTTCTATTATCTTTTGTTTAGTCTCTTCCCACATATCCTTCAACTGCCTCACTGGAATCATTTTTAATCCATACTCCTAAATACTTAATTTTTATCATGTCCCCATAAATATGGATATTTTTGAACCAGTTTGTGTGTGGGTACATAATTTACCATTATTTCCCTTGTTTTAGCTTCATTAATTTTGTATGCTGAAAAGATCTGAAACTGTCTAAAATGTTCCACAACACTGTAATGTCCCTTTCCCTGGTTTTGTTGGGTATCAAATACATCATCAGCAAATTGAAAACCTACTAAGGTGGGGGGCTATGCCCCAACACCTCCCCCCATGTGGAGGGTTGCACCCTCCACACCCCCCTAACTAAATATACCAACTCCAAGATCACACTACAGTGGGGGGGGGGCAACTGCTGATTTGCCCTAGTTAAAATTTGCCATTCAATGAAGAGCAGCTTCAATAAATAGGGGTTTGACAAGTGGCTATTCGCTGAACAGCTACTCAACAAACTGAACAGCCATATCCCACCCACACTGGGAGGGGGTGAGGGTGGGAGGTTGGCATAATGCTTAAGGTGTTTGCCTTACAGACACAAGGTGCATGGTTTGATTCTCATATGGGGATATTGGCTAAGCTTAAAATGCCTATGAGGGCAGTTAGCCTAGTACTAATCTATGAACCTATATAGACATGCTTTTGTTGACTACAATACTAATTATATCCTTGAATTTCTGAGTCCCTTATTTTCTTTGCCAATGGTTCTAAATATAATGTGAATAACAAAGGGGAGAGAGAACACCCCTGCCTGGCTCCACTGCTCAAGCAGAAATTATCAGAGAGAATCCCATGCACTTTAATTTTTACCTCTGATCCCTCATATATCCTTTCAATCAATCTTATAATTTTATCGGGGAATGCAAATACTTCCATTTTGTGTTCATAAAGTCCGAACTTACTCTGTCAAATGCTTTCTCTGCATCAAGACCCAACAATAACAGTGGTATTTTCTTACATTTTGCTTCCCCTCTGGATTATTGGTGTTCTGTTAATGTTGTCAAATTATTTGCCTTCCCTCTACAAAACCACATTGATCCCTATATATCAATTTTGGCATCGTTTTTGCCATTCTTTTAGCCATTATAGACATAAGCAGTTTATAATCATGGTTTAGTATTGGAATGGGCCTGTATGAAGCTGAATCTGATGGATCTTTACCCTCTTTAGGTATTACAGCTACCACCACTTTCTTCCAGAATGCTGGTACTTCTCCTCCTCCTAAAATGCTGTTAAACAAAACCTTCCAGATTTTTATCAGTTTTTCCCTCTTAGCTTCCTAACTTCCACAGGAATACCATATATTCCTGGGGCATCACCATTTTTATCTCATCTCCCCCTATCCTGTTAGTAACTGAGCCTCCTCTACCTCTAACTTTGGCATTTTTAATTCTTCCATAAACATTTCTGTTTGTACCTTTTCTTGACTTCCATATTTCTTTGCTTTATACAGACATTCATAGAATTTCAGAAATATTTCTAATACTTCTACAGGATCCTTTATTATCTTCCTTGTTATAGCCTCCCTAAGCTTGGTGACAGCCTTTTCTACTTTCTGTTGCTTAGTTGTCATACTAAAAGTTTTTGTGCTGTAGAGTTATTATCAAAAAACTGTTTAACGGCAATTTTTCTAAACTCATGCATATTATTGAGTTAGTCCCTTATTTTCTGTTTAGCATTCTGCAGTTGTTCCTCTTCTTGTTCTGTCAGATTCCCCCAGTTTTACAATATTTTAATATTTGTCAGTCCCCCTAAATAATTCTTGTCAATTCTTAACCAAATCTCCCTTTCTTTTATTTTGACCCTATTTTTAAACTACACTTTAATTTTATCCAACTCCCTAGCTATATCTTCAGAAGAAATTTCTATCATCCAAATAGCTCCTTGATAATTTCTACTGCCCATTCCTTAAATTCCTCTCTTTTCAACAGATATACGGGAAAGCGCCAATGTCTCATTTTTATTTCATTACCCTGTGTTTTTATTTTAATTATTACTGGAACATGATCTGAAACAGTTATTGGGTGCATGTCAATGCACATGATCCTATGAAATTTAAATTCTGTCTAGACTAGCCCAGTTTTTGTGTCTTGGGGACTAGTATGTAAATTCACTCTGAACTCCTAGTACTGCATTCACATCTTCCATGCCAAATATTTTCATAGCTTTCTTTAAAAAGCTACCCTTCTTTGTTATATTTTTCATTCTTGCCCCCGACACATCTTCACTGTTGCAAATCAAATTCCATCCCCAAGCATAAGTAATATCCCTTGCTGAAAGCTGATTATTTCTCCTAGAATTTTCTTAAGCTCCATTATAGCAGTTTTCAGTGGAACATAAATACATGCCAGTGTAATCTTCCTTCCTTGCCAATAACCCCTTAATACTACAAATCTACCATTATTGTCTTTTGCAGCCTCATCTATAACTATTGGAGCTCCTCTTGCAATTAATATAAGTACTCCTCTCTTCCTCTGTTACAGTTATTCCTCTGAATAGCCATCATGCAAACCTTTCTTTATCAAATTCATATGTTCAATTCTTTCCAAGTGTGTTGCCTTTTTTTTCCAAAAATCTTTATTAAACTCCTTTTGTAATTAATGAACACCACTAAAATGAATAACATAAGAATTCCACAAACAATACAAAACCAAGCACGAGTATTAAATAAATAACTATATACAAAAGTGCAATCCCCCAAAGTCATAAAAATGATTACATTTCTAAATTTTAAAATAAACGTCTATGTCGAGAGAAAAGAAAAAAAGAAAAAAAAACTTTTATAGTTTCCAAAAGTCAATCATCATTTTAATAGATGTGAGTCCATAGTTTATTAAGACAGAATCTAGTACCTCCCTCAAGACAAAATATAAGGTAAAATAAAATTCCAAGGGTTAAAGACCTGTATCAAAATATGATTAAAGCATATGGACCAGACTTTCATAAAATTAGAGTGAGCCTTGTGACTACCCTTGAGAAAGTTATGGGCTGTTAGGTATTTAGTTACCATTTTCTTGAACCCTTTCCAAGAAAGTAGAGATCTATCCTTCTAATTCAATGTAATATATAGTTTGATTAGGGAAAACAGAGTTATTAGGATTCAGGTTTGTAACCCAAGTGTGTCACCTGTAGCATAGCTATTTGTACTTTATTTTATGTATTTTATTATTATTATTATTATTATTATTATTATTATTATTATTATCATTAAACAACAATGTTACAGGATTATTACAAGGCATTAAGTAGCAATACAATGTTACATTACCCAGTGCCAATAACCAGGAGTATAGCATAACTATTTCAAGATGTACAAAAAGAAATATGTCATTAAGATGAGTATAGTTTTTGGGGTAAGTGGTTAGAAAAACCCAGTTTTATCATAATGTAGTTGCATGAAGGCAAGACAGTTACAATAGAATGTTTCTCTGAGGCAATTTGCATAATAGATTTTATAAGACAGTAGAAAGAGTAGTCAAGGAAGATTAGAGAGAGACAGTGAAAAGAGTGAGTTAAGGGCAGAAAGTAGATTAAGGTATGAGAAGTAGGGGATGTTTAAGGCAGGACCACTGACTTTTAAAGTGCTCTTTGGTGGCTGTCTTAAATTGTTTAGGATGTGTAAGGGTCCTGACTTCTAGTGGGAGCCTATTTCAGGCAATAGTGGGGTGATAGCTGTACATGTTGCATCCAAATTTAGACTTGGGTTTGTAGATTTGTAGTAGGTCTTGGTTAGAGCTTTGGAGATTTCTGGAGGGAGAATAATGGGAGATGAGAGGGGATAGTGCTGGGCAGTAGGAATGCTGGTATAGGATAGAATGGATGATCTAGATCTGAGAGAGAAGAAGCTGGTGGGGTAATTCAAGCCAGTTTAGGTGTTTTAGAGAGACACAGTGATGGGATCTGTAGGTTTGTTTTGCAGCAAATCTAGCTACCTTCTTGTAGGTAGATTCGAGTTTGGTCGGGAGTGCTGAGTTAAGATTTTGTGAGAATTTGAGAATTGTACATTAGACTTGGTAGAAGGTAGGTAAGAGAGAGAGAGAGAGTAATCTCGGCTTCTGAGGTAAGGAATTTCTTGTTACGGTAAAGGTACCTTAGTTTTGAATGAGTCTTTTTGATACAGTTATTAACATGCAAGTCAAATTTAAGCTGATTGTTGATAGTTACGCCTAAGAGCTTAGTACTGGATTCTACCTGAATGGGAGTGTTATTAAGGGACTGTATGGAGAAGGAGGGTTTAATATTATTGAATTTTTTAGGTAGGAAGAGTAACAGCTTTGTTTTATATGGTTAAGTATGAGCTGGTTGTTGGAGAGCCATGTTTCAACTATGTTAAAAAATGTCTAAGTAGCTGAGAAGAGCTTAGAGGGAGAGTTGGCTGTGGTGATGGCTGTAGAGTCATCTGCATGTTGCACAAAAGATGACTGAGGACAGGAGGTATAGAGCTGGTTAGTAAAGATATTAAAAAGTAAAGGCCCTAGGATAGACCCTTGAGGTACATCCATTTTTACAGGGAGAGAAGGGGAGAGTGCAGAGTGCCATCTCACTGATTGAGATCTATCAGTGAGACAATTGTCGAACCATGCAACGGTATCAGAGGAGAAGTTGAGTTTATGCAGTTTGTGCAGTGGAAGAGAGTGTGAGACAGTGTCAAAAGATTTTTAGAGGTCCAAGAATAGGCAAGAAATAAGTTTATGGTCATCCACGGCTATAGAGACAGTGCTAAGGAGGGATAATAGAGCTGTAGCAGTGCTATGTTTGGGTCTGAAGCCATGTTGAGTGGGTGTAATCATATTTTCCTGTATTAGATACTGCATAAGTTGTTTATGAATATGTTTTTCTAGCACTTTAGAGAGAGGGGAGAGGATAGCGATAGGTCTAAATTAGGAGATATCAAAGGAGTTACCTCCTTTGTGTATAGGTAGAGTATAGCATTGTTTCCAGATGGAAGGGACTTTAGATTCAGAGATAGAGCAATTAATTAGGATAGATACAGGGAGACCAAGAGAGTCAGCTGTTAGTAGAAGAAAATGAATATTGTCAGCTGATGCTGAGCATGGTTTTAATTTAAAGAGTAGAGTTTTGATGTAGCTAGTAGGTACAGGTTTGAGGAAGAAGGTATTTGAGGTATTTTTTTTGCATTTATCTTTGAGACCATTTGCATTTATAGACATTACAGAAAGCATCATATTCTTGAAAAATGATTATTCCTACTTTGTATGTGTATTAGCTTTATTGTTAAATGTCTAGTTTCAGCTTTTGTGTTACATCCATGTACAGTTTGGTAGTTTAATCTTTAATACATTTGTTTATTGTTATCTCCATTTGAGCCTATGTCACATCTTACAGAGCTTTTTGTTTTAATGGCACCCTTCAAACAAAAATGCAAATACACCCCCAATATGCCCTAAAATCTATTAACTTAATAATAACACACAAAACTATGTACATCTTCAAATACTGAAGTTTTACCCTCCTAATAGGAACAAGTGTTTCAAACTGACAGCCACACATACAGCTTTAAGAAAACCTAATTGAAAGGTCATCCATGCTAAGACTCATGGTACAGCCTCTGGTTGTAGTAAGTTCCATCTGGGTTTGTATTATCTTTATAGCTATCTCAGCTGGGAAAACACTTGGATGCATTCAGAAAACATTTTCTCCAAGCCATTTCTCTTATCGGATTGTCTGCTAGAGGGATGAAAACCAGACAGAAAACTACCAAACATATCTTTGCTAAACAGAAAAAAGCCTTATAATATTCAGTATTCTTTTTCATTTACTTGCTTTCTCTAAAACGTATTACTAGATTAAGCTAATGGCCTTAACCCAGTCATTGCTTTATGCACAAATGAGAAAAAGCACAATAATTTTTCTTTTCTCACACTATTTTAACCAGATTTATTTTTACACTGCAGCACCTATATTTCTTAAAACTAAACAAGGAAAACAAGAGAAGAAGGGAGAAAGAAAAAAAAAGGAGCCCCTGTTTACATTTGTACCTCCATTATACATAAAAATAACTTAAATAATGTACTTTACTTTGTACTTATGCAAAAAAAAATGCACCATCAAAATAGTATTATTAAGAAAAAAAATGTTTTAATTATAGTTAACTTTCTCTCTCCTCTATCCCTCTCCTGAGTATTTTCCGAACATTAATGACATAAAGTAGGGTGTATGCTTCAGAGTCCCCTATAAGTTTAACAAAGTTGAAAAAAATCCAATATTTCCAGATTTTCTAGTTCTGTCATGTTTCACAAATATAATTATTGCTTTGTAATCCCACATTTGTCAGTTGCCAAGTTACTGATTTTATTCTCTAAACATTCATCACATGAAGTAAGGCATATGCTTTAGAGTCTTCTACAAGTTTAACATAGTAAGAAAGAACAATATTTCCAGATTCTCTTATTCTATTCCTGTTTATATCCATCTCCCAAACCCTGTCTTGGCTTCAATTCCAACGTACTGTACTCCCAATTGTTTTAGTCAACTCTTGTGCTCTTTTCCCTCTCTCAAGCATTTTCCATTGAAACACTGGAAAATGTTTCACTGGCACAGTTTTTCTGTGGTCTTTATTACCAGAAGAACAAGAAGCAGAATCTCCTTCTGTTTCACAACTCGGTTTTTGTTGGATAAACTTTTGTATTTTTTCCTTAGATATACTTCATCAGTTTTGTTCCTCCAGGGAAAACTATTTTGAAGTTTGCTGGGTACAGCAGTTTGAATCTCAAGCCAGCTTCTCAACATTCACTGAATAATAGAATACATTTACTCCTCTTCTGCCTGGTGTACAATGAGTAGTAATTCTCCACAAACACACTGTCTCCCACTTTTAGTACTTTGTCCTTCTGTCACAGTTTTGTCAAAATCAACTCTTTCTGGTAAGATTGCATCTTTACTATTACAGGTCTAGGGTGTTTTCTCATAGCCAGGTTTAGAGCATACACATGATGTACCCTTTCAAGTAACAATTCCTGTTGTGGACTACCACTCCAGTTGCTTATGTGTGTTTTCATAAAATTAATACAGGCTGTTCCTTCCAGCAGAACATCTCAAGTTTTCCCTATGTACTCTGTCCTCTAATTCTATTATTTTTTGAAACAACTCTTCTTGTGCAGTCTCATATTCAGCCAGCCTTTTCTTCATTTTAGCCTCTGAGTTTTGCAGTTTTATCACCTTATCTGAATACCTGTTTAAAGCTTCTTCCATTTTTTCCAGCCTTGTGTTATTTGAGTTGATACACTCCATCAGCATTCTGTTTATTTTAGTCAAGTCTGTACAGTTGTCTTATACTTTCCTTTAGGTTACTGGAAGTCATGTCTGGAGTTTGCACTGGTTTCTGCTGAACAGCTGCAGTATTATTCCCAGTCACTGTTTTTTGTCACCTTTTGTAGCTGATTTTTCTTCAGGTCCTCTGTATTTCTTTTTTCCTGGTATCTAGGCAGTGCACTTACTACCCAGTTACTCACATTTTCCCAGATATCCAGGTCCACTTGCTTTCTTTGCTAAGTTTCTGTTTTTACACTGGGATAGTTAGAATTAAGGTATTACTCAATGTGCATCCATCTTGGAAGTCCTTGTATCTTTGTTTTCCGAGCAATTTTAATGTGGTAAAATAACTTTAAGTTCTTCTTATAAAATCTTAGCATGTTTTTCCACAAAATGGCTGACAATGGGGCCTGAGATATTAACGTGATATTGTTTAGTTCTTTCTTGTATCCTTCCCAGGATACGTTTCAGGAGCCCTTTATATTAGTCATGCTAGACATAAGGAAGTGATGATGTTTTCTTAGTCCATTAAGATACAATGCAACAGCATCAGTTAGAGGCATCTTACACAACTTCTGTAGCAGAAGTACTTGCATTTTATTCCTGAATGACCATCATATACATTTATCTCAGAGCCAGTTATTTACAGCTCTAGCCAACGAAAGCAGTTAGATTGCAGGCTTTTATAAGGATTGTCATTTTGTAGTCCTTTGCTATGAGTACTTACAGACACTCCCCCACTCTTCCTGAGCTATCAAAGCTACCACTGTAATCAACACTTGAAAGACTAGTGTCAGCTGCATTAGGAAGATTGTTTGTTGTTATTCTTATCCTGAATGTTGGAGAAATCTGCTTGATCTTTTGGCTCAAAAGTATTTTACACAAATGATACAGAAAAAATATAACTATTCATTGTTGAATTTGTATTAGATTTTTTAAATTGAGTCAGAAATGCCTTCATACATTACATTTCTCACTTCTTTTGCATTGCTGTCTGTTGATTTGTATTGCAGCATACTGATCACTTCATCAAAACCATAATCCTTCAACATAACATCAGTAGTTCTGTGTATAAGTCTAACACTTTCTATAAAATTGTTGCAGTTACAGAAAAAAATACTTATAAGTTGATCACTGGATAAAATATGTAGTCAGCTGTTAGGGCTGTCACCTTTTTAGATACTCAAAGTGAGATGATCTTACTGAAGTTTGAGATTATGTATGGTAAATCATTCCATCATCAAATAAAAAAAATATTTATTTTCATCTTCTTACTAAGACTATAATGTGCAGGGTTAGTTGTTTATGCTACTTTATACATTAAGATGACTTAAATCTAGTATCAAAGGTTTCTGTGAGATTTAGAGAAAATTCAGAAAATATTTTTCTTGTAAAGTATCAACACATTTACCATTCTTCATGCCCCCCCCCCCACGGCTTCTCTACACATGCTCAAGATGAAATTCCTCAAGCTTCAGTAGCCTGTAGAAAAAAAATGGATGAATGCCATAAGGCTAAATGTTTTTTTCACAGGAAATCATTACTGGTATGATTCCTAAATGTGCACCAGAACTTTAGCTCTTCTTCAAGTTAGTGTGACTGTGGAGTTAATATATGTATATTTAGGTTTGTGGAGGGACTTGTCCCCTACAAAAAAGCAAGAAAAAAAGAGTTTTTCACTCTATTGGTTTTCAGCCATTTTTTGTTGTTCTTTTAGATGTTGACTTTAAGGAAGTTGGTGCTTCATAGTAGAACCCCCCACGGGACTAAACTACCCAAATCAGGACTATTCTGTCAAAAGAGAAACAGATGGCACTAGGTGCACTGATACTGGTTCCCTTAATCTCTGGAATAAAGAAACTGGAAAAAGGTTTCACAGCTCTCTGTCATTTTTTTATAGCAGCTGCTGAGCTCCTGGCATCAGCAGGACTAATTGCCTGTCTAAGTTTGTCAGCAGTACCTGAATGGGTAAACTACAGATTTCTGTGTGTCTGTGGTATGTCATGCAAGTAGAGAAAAATTCCTCTGCAAAGTATATGAGACGTTAAACTTAAAAAGAAAAGTGGGGGGCTTTCCCTTCCTTTGATTAAAAGTGGGGGGCTTTCCCTTCCTTTGATTCCAAGGCATGGAAATTAAAGTTTTATAAAATACAAGCAGTTTTCTAGTATCTGTACAATACTGGACATGTATTGTAAGGAGAAAAGCAACCTAAGAGTTGTTTTAAACTGTGGGAGAAGGTAGAGTTTTACTTCAATTGGCTAGTAGATTGGTGCCTTATTTACTGGGCTCCAGAGTTTGTTTGTGTGTGTATGCATGCGCGTGTGTGCATGTGTGGTGTATGTGTGAATATTAGGATGAAAAAGTCATCAGACTCCCCTGTGTGTCTGTTTTGCCCAGCATGACCTGCATCTCTAAGCCTCAGGTTTTGGATATTGCCAAATACTTTTGCTACTCTGACATTGCCTTTTTCAGACAGCAAATTACAATACTGATAATTTCAGTGAAGTACTGTAAGCATGTCACAGGCCAAAACAAGAAAATCCCAGAACCTGAGACCTTCATTAGAGATCAGCATTTGTGTAAGTAGGGGAACAACATTACAGTGTAGTGATATTACTCCGTCTATTCAATGCACAACACCTATCATGCATTCAGATCCACTGGCAATTACAAAGGAGTATCCATATTTATTTGTAGCTCCATAGTCTCAAGTTGTGGGACATATTATAGATTAATTAGTAATAAACAAAATAAACAATAGTGTATATGACATTTTATCCCTAGATGCAACATTTAGCTTTATGAAAGGCAGGTTGTGCCATCTGAGGTCTTTGAAAGTGTTACTAAGACCTTGGATAAAGCACATACAAGTCACACTGTCTACCTGGACCTTGCCAAGGTCTTCAACACTATCCACTATGCTGGAAAAACTTTCCCACTCAACATTAAACATTTTGCTGAATAGCTAACTGGCTATTTATTAGAACTCATAATGTTAAGGTCAGGGTTACCTGCTCTAAAAAGAAATGTATCATCATCAATGTCCTGCAGTCCTCTGCTCTGAGCCCCTCCTCTTTGACATATGCCTCTGTGATATGAAAACTTACATCAAGTCACTGTGACTAACCAGGTTTACTGATGATTGCAAACTTGGGACAGTTATAACATTCTCATGCTGATAATTAAATTATCTAGCAAGGACTGGACCAAACTAATACTTGTTGTGTCAGTTATGGGCTTAGATTCAATTGCAAAACATGCAACATGGTTTTCTTTGTTATATCTAGTATCATCATCATACCATACCCTATAGATACCATTCTACATAAATCTGCCTATGTTGATAAGGTTCATAGGTTCATAGGTAGGTACTAGGCTATCAGCCTATCAGTATACAAGCCCAGCCAAAAAGGTACCCTGGCTTTTGCCACCCAAGAAAATTATTTTCCTGTGCCACTGTCGAGCAGAGCCACAGAGGTGATCCCCAGGGTGAATTTTCTATTTCCCATCTAATCATCAAGATTTTTCTTGAAGAGTGCTAATGAGGAGCTTTGTTTGATATAGATAGATAGTTTATTCCAGAGTATGGGAAGTCTCTGGGACAGGAATCTATCCTTCTGGCATGTTCTGTTTATTGTGGTGACAAGGTTTAGGTCCCTAGAGCATGTAGCTCAGAGGGATTGGGATTTCTTTAAGTGGAGCATGTCCAACAGCTCTGGGTTTGACATAGCTTTGTATGTTAGGCAGAGATCACCTCTGAGTAGGTGATATGCGACAGAGTAAAGCTGGAGTTTTTTGAGACGGTCTGCGTAGGGCATCTGTTTGAGGCCGGTAATCCTCTTTGTGAGGTATTTCTGCGGCCTTTCCAGTTGTTGTAGATGTCTTGTGAGGTACATACCAAAAGGGGCGTTGTACTCTATAATGAGTCTAATGAGTGATGAGTAGAGGGGAACAATGACCTCTTTTTCTGGATGAGAAACCTTTTGTGATGAGGTGTGCCACGTAGAAGGATTTCCTGACTACTGTGGCGATGTGATTATCAAAGGAGAGACTACTGTCCACCTGTGTCCCAAGGTCTCTTATCACACTTTCAGTGTTAAATATACTACTGCCTATGTTGTAGTTCATGGGTACAGAGTTTTTACCAAAGGGGATGACAATGCACTTTTTGGCATTGAACTTGAGGCCATGGCTTTGACACCAGGCATCTGTCTCAGTGAGGCCCTTTTGTAGGATGTCCACATCATTAGGAGTTTCGATTATGGCTCCTAGTTTGCAGTCATCTGCAAACTTCATTAGCCAAAGACCTTCTGTGTTAGCCTGTACTTCAGAGAAGTAGATACCAAACAGGAGAGGACCCAGGACTGAACCCTGTGGTACTCCAATTGTCACTGGTCTGAAGTCGGATTTGGAGTCTGCTACTTTCACAGTGTGGGTTCTGTCAGTGAGCCAGTTGGCAACCCATCTTGTGACATAGGGATTTATACCTAGTTTAGTGAGTTTATCTATAATTCCAGAGTGGGGGATGGTGTTGAAAGCCTTGGCAAGATCTAGACAGGCTGTGTGAACCACCTTACCCTTGTCTATGGCTTTGGTGACTGCTTCAAAGAAGTCTATCAGGTTTAGGATACATGATCTGCCTTTTACAAACCCAAACTGGGTGGGGTCCAGAGTTTGGAGATTACCAATGTCTTTGTTTATTAGAAGTCAAAAAGAAATTTGGACCACCCTGAATCTGTTATAGTTAAATCCCTTTGCCTTCATGGTATCTCTGTAAGGTCTAAAGATGTTATAGTCCCACTTTATTCCTGCCTTTTAAGCCTATCATCAAATATAATACCCTTTCCACATGATCTTCTCTAAAAACCTCACCCAACATAAAAGACCTCAATGTTTCCTCATCAAAAAGATCTCAGGTCTTCATATTCTTAGTTACTCATGTAAACTCACTGGGGTCCTTTTCATGGCTGACCACTGTCTAAGTGAATTCACAGAGTAACACAGTAGACAAACAGAAGCTGAAGGAATTAAATCTTCAATTACAAGAGTAAGAACCTCATAACAACCATAGCCTTAATCATCTGTACTAATTGCAATAGGAATGATAGTGTAAAAGTCCTATTCTTCTACTCCTTTTGTATAGGATCCTAATGAGTGATCTCTGCTTAGTGTTTCATGAATTATCCCTCACTCTTTGAACAACTTCACCTAAACAGAATCAATAGAAAACAAACACAACCTGTGAAAAAATAAACCTATACAATCATATAAACAATACATGGCTGATACCTAAGCCAGTGTATCCCCCATTTCTGGAGCAGGCTCCCATTACATACCAAGCAGGGTAATTCCTTGGTAACCTTTAGAACAGGTATAGATGATTAGATGGGTGACTGCAAATTTTCAGCTATGTGGGAACAATGTATTTAACAGAACAGAGTATTAATTTCCTACCAGTATTAGGTAAAAATAGCTAAGCATCCTGGTGGTCTATTTGGACATATGTTTATTAAGAACACACCTCATTGCTGGTTGTGACATACTAATGGCAGAAGGATTGTATGCTGAAAGGCACAATAATTTGGTGAGACTGTTGCACTGGGGATTGTGCAAACATTATGGTTTTGAAGTGGATGAAAAGCACTGGAAACATGAGCCACAAAGCATCATAGAAAATGATGAAGCCTACATCACATGGGATCATCCATTGCCAACAATTCAAAAGATAGATGCTAGAAAACCAGATATAGTGGTCCAGGAAAAGAAGACAAGAGTAGCATTGATCATTGAAATCATCACACCCAGTGACTGCAGTGTCCTATGCACAGAGAGACAAAGTTATAAAATATCAGGATCAGCAAGCAGAAAAGAGAGCAATGTGGAAGAAAGATACCCAAATAGTTCCAATAGTAGTAAGAACAACAGGTCTTATTAAAAAAAAAAGTCCAAAATCTTATTTAGATATGCTACCACTACATATAACTCCATACAAACTGCAGAAGGAGTCATTACTGGGCACATTGCGGGTTCTGCGAAGATCACTTTTGGCTGACATCAAAGAGTGAAACAATACTAATTTCATGAACTTTAATTGTTCTTTGACTTAGGAATGGGGTCCATTCCCATCATGGTATTAGAAATCTAAAACAGTTGGAGAAATTAAAAAAAAAAATATGAATAAAGCAGCAGAAAGTAATCCAAGAACTAAGCTAGCACAGGAATAGAGAAAGGAGATTCTGCCCATAGGGATGGCTGCAATTAGACAATATACAAGCAGAGGTTAGAATTTATTGGAGAAAACTGGAAAAAGAAATAAGGTATTGGGAGCAGGTAATTAGAAAATGAAAGGTAATAGAATGGGAAGAGGCCAAGAATGTAACTGGACCGCAGGCTAGAGATTGCCTTCCCTATCAAGGATTGATATCTGAGTACAGGCAAAGAGAAAGAATTAGGGGAATCCTAAGTGAAAGACCAGTACTGCTAGAGTTTTAAGCAGAATCTAGAACAGATGCTGTTGTTAAACAAGGAATAATTAGTAGAGTATATAACATAGTGCATTATTACTATACGAATCAATCAGAGGAGGTTAGAAAGGCTTGGGAGGAGAGATTAGATAAGTAATTCACAAAGAAACAATAGGGGATATATGTATGTCTCACAAATATACAACAACATCTAGAGGATGTCGGATCTTTGCTTGGAAGTGTTTAAATGGGTATTTTTATGTCCCAAGCAGACTCCAAAGAATTTTTCCTTAGGTAGACAACAAATGTTGCAGGTGTGGTGGGGGAAGAAAGAGGTAATTGGGAACATATTTTCTGGGAGTGTAATGAGCTGGCAGACTTTAAAGATTCCATGCAGACTACTCTGTCAGAGTTACTAGGTGAGCAAATTGGTATAACTATGGAAATTATTTTTTGAGCTATGATACAGAATTGATATTGCCAAGACATAGTAGGGTTTTGCTTAGTCTAATTCTGAATTCTAGTAATTGCCGAAAAGGCAATTACTAGACAATGGAAATCAAAGTCTAAACCAACTGTACTAGAAGTAGTGAATATAGTAACAGAGACAAAACAACTAGAATTTGAATCTTTAGAAATTACATAGAAAAATGGGAATTCTGAGAACAATACATGCAAAGGATGAATGAGGCTTAAAAGAAGACATAATTTGAATGAGCTATGTAATGTTTATGTAAAACAGGTGGGATCATTGGGATCTAAGGGTCACCAAAGAGTTTAGATAAAATGTTAAATGAATTAATGCATAAGCTTTGTAACAGATTATCCACAAATACTAATCTTAAACTTCTAAACATACAATGAGATATGCTTAACTCGACAGATCTTTACTATGTTTTGGACAGGAACATATTTTAACTCCACTGATTGATGTCATCAGAAGGAATGATACCTTATATAATCTGTCCATTAACAAAATGACTTTGAAGTGAATTTAAATGTAAAATAAATATTTTTTTTTAAATGTAAAATAAATAAAATAAAATAAATTAACTCCACTGATTGATGTCACCAGAAGGAATAATACCTTATATAATCTGTCCATTAACAAAATGACTTTGAAGTGAATTTTAAATTATCATTGCTTCTAGTGGGCATTCATGTATTTGACATTTGTTGACTGGGATAGGCTGACTGAACTAGCCTAATGCCCTGTTTCAGCATAGGCCTGGGGAGAAAAGCTCCACAAATTTTGTATAGAAGAATAACATAGTAACCACTACAAGTACATAGTTTACAATTAAGAACAGGTAAAGTTTTGAATTGCCAGTCGTTGCAATTTATATGTTTATTCAATTTCAATCATCGAGCATACTAAAAGCAGATTACGCAAAAAAGAAAAAGTTGTTTACAGATTTTCTTGCACACAGCAGAAGAAAGATTGTTAGCAAATTCATTTATAGAGGCAGTGTCTAAGGTGTGGTGAGAGCACTTTGAACAATAGGTGCTATTAAAGTATTTTATGTAAGTGTAAAGGGAATGTTCTAAAATTAAGAATTAGTAGTCAGTAATAAATAGTAAGTTAGAACAGATTTACCTGAGAGACAGAAGTTAAGAGAGTAAGGAAACAGAGGAGTGGGAGGGGAAATGTGGGTGTATAGGAGGTGAGTTAGAGTAGATGGTATTTGGTATTCACATATGAATATATCTTTTAAAGGTTGCAATAATAGTCATCACAATAAAACTCATATTATATTGGATGGGCAACAATTTAGAGCTTATATAATAGGGAAAGAAGAACAAATTACTGTAAGCTGAGACTTAACCAATAATAAAAAAGACAAGATCATTCTTTGACACCTCATCTATGGTAACACTTTGTTAGGGAAAAGGCCAGGTGTTGTATAAAGATGACATATGGTAAAAAATGTTTAGTATTAAACAATACCAATGTATTTACAAACAATGAATACAGAAAAGTTACCATGAGGTATACATGATGTGTACATCTGGCAGTAACTTTTTTTGTATTCGCAGATAGCCCTACCATATTGTCATGAAGAAGTGCAGCACCATACACACCTCTCTCCATGGACATGCAAGGTGCTAGTGAAGCATTCCAGGGAAGAGATATATACTAATTAGCCAAGTGCTCACTTGTAAAACTGCCTTTAGAGAATCATGTGGATGTATAAACTAGCTATTAGGGATATTTATTTATTAATACATAGATAAGAGGGGACACTAGCCACAAGGGATACTACTTTATTTCCATGTGGGTTGCGGTACACTGGCATCCAGCAATACTACTTTATTATTATATGAGTCATAGGGAATTCTAGCCACCAGGCATGACTCTTTAACAATATGCCATAAAGGCACTTATAACACAAAAACAAGAAACAGAAAGACATTGTGAGTTGGGGCTGGACAAGACACCAGGGATACATTAACTAGCATGCTTCAAAGGTAATAAAAAGCCCTACACACTCCCACTTCCCACAGAGGATATTAGTCCTCTGGGATACCAGGGAACATGGGAATAAACACAAATAAACAATAAAGGAAAATGATGCAGGAAAAAGTATGAAATTCTACACCATTGGCACAGGAAACAGCAGAATTAATCTACAGCACTAATACATTAGTTTAGCAAGGGTGTTTTTCAACTTATAATGAAGATTTCTGTCATTATTCAACGCCTGCAATGGTTTGTGAGTTATAAAGGAGAGAGATAGGATGCGCTTAACTATACATCTCAACCACAGACACGGAATCATGGACAGTTTTCAATTATTACTCTTGAATGACAGCTTTTACATTAGTATGCAATTGCTGAAGGATATAAAATTGGACTCCCTAATGTCTGGCAAAAATGACTTGAGTGTAATCAGTGATTTATGACGGCAGTGAAAATGCAAGAGGAGACATCATGGGTATACTGTCAATTTAGTAACACGTTTGTGTGTGTGTGTGTGTGTGTGTGTGTGTGTGTGTGTGTGTGTGTGTGTGTGTGTGTGTGTGTGTGTGTGTGTGTGCATGTGTACACATACGCCTATACATGCCTTCAGGTGCATATGCACATGTCTTTTTCTATGTGTCTGTCTGTAGATCAGCCAGAGTGTCCTTTTTATTTGTGCGATAATTGCAGCAAAGCAAACAAACTTTTAAATTATGAATAAGTAATGTAAAAATAAAAGAACTAACAATAAATTATTGACAGAAATTAAAATTTAAGCTGCAAAACAGAAAATCTAATATTACAATGCAATTTAACAATGCTGGCAAAACAGCTAGTCATATCTCTCAACTTCTTAGCGCAAGAAATCTGGACAGAGCCAAAACTAATGGGGGACAAAGGCCCAAAAATAGGGACAGATTTTAAATATTGCTCTTATAAACTTAGAAAGATGCTAGAATAATAGGTTTTGCATTGACATGCATTTTCTGAAAGTTATGAAGCCTGAAATTCAACTGTATGTCACTACTTAGTGATTTTGATTATCAATGATTTGCCAGAAAACCACAGATCTTATGAGGAAATGGCCAAAAGTATGAGCCAAAAATTTGGACATTCCGTAAAAATCTGGACAATTGAGAAGTATGCAATTAGTATCATCCAAATTTAGGATTTATATAGAAATGTATACTGAAATTAAAAAAAAAAAAAACAAAACAACAACTGCTAGGTTCATGAGAATGTTAATTGCTGATTTTGATTTGAAATTATTCTAGTGTTTGGTAGGTTATTCAAGCAGACTAGCACTAGTTTAGCAAATGTTTTCTCTCTTGTACTGATGACCAATTTATTTACTTATTGACATTTGATTACTGGGAAACAATAGCTTAGTACCAGTCCATTTTCAGTGCAGGGTCAGGCAGAAAAGCTCCAAAGTATTATAAAAACATTTTAAGAACAATAATTTTACAAGTTTCAGAAATAATACAAAACATGTATAGTTTATAGGGTCCACTTTACTTTACCGAAACGACACTTCACCGACACGCGGAAGACCAAGACAAAATGACAGACAGGTAAGTTGACCGAAAAGGTGATTTGCCGACAGCCGAAAGACCGACAAGGGTAACGTGTGAGCGTGACTCGGTAAGTGTGCGATAGTGACGGAGTTAGGAGCGGTCAGGTAAGTGTGCGATATTGTGGGATTTTGGGTTAGGGTGTGGGAAAGGTGAGTGTGTGGTCGTGTCGGAGGTAGGGTTCGGGTAAGATAAGTGTGTGATAGTGACGGACTGCAGTTTAGGGACGGGTTAAGTGAGTTAGGTTTAGAGTGCGGGTAGGGTGAGTGTGCGATAGTGACGGGCTTTTTGTTTTGGGGTGGGTTAAGTGAGTTAGGGTTAGGGTGCAGGTAGGTTAAGTGTGCGATAGTGACAGTCTTTAGGTGTAGGGGTGGGTTAAGTGAGTTAGGGTGCGGGTAGGGTAACTGTGCGGTAGTGTCGGACCTTAGGGTTAGGGTTTGGGTTAGGGTTAGTGGATATGTGATTGTGTGTGATGTGTAGTTTACGTTGTTTGTGTCGGGGTAATTGTGTTCGGTTTTGTGAGTTGTTGGTGTTGTGTGGTTTCAGTTATTTGGGGTCGGTGTTTTGTGTGTCGGTGAAGTGTCATGTCGGTAATGTAAAGTAGACCCAGTTTATAATACCAAATTAGATATAATGTGACAACACTGGTTAAAACAGATACAGCTGATATTACAATAATTTTGCCGCTTTAGAGAAATTAAAGGTAAATTAGTATAATACGAACAAGAATTGCAATGTGAAGTGATAGACAAAAAAAACAGGATTATGACATATTTAGAAAGAGAATTGGGAAAGAAATCGATTGAAGCTAGGAAGTGAGTAAAGAGGGGGGAGTAAGGAGGTGTAAGATTTGAAGAGCTACTGGTTCATATTTAGAAATACAGTTTATCCTGGGATTGAGCAAAACAGGGCTAGATTTTACCTAGAAAGTATCTCAGAATGGATTTAAAAGATTGGCAGTAGGGGTATTGACTTAAATGTCAGTAAAGTGGCACTCCAACCTCTCTCTCCCAATTATCTTTGGTTTACCAAAGTAGATATAGATAAGGAGTTTCAGGTCTTAGCAGCATGGTATTAGTACAGACCATGCCCAGCAGATCTGATAGGTCTGCGGACAGTGAATATATTTATTCAATGAACTAAAATGACTACGTGGGAACATAGCTATGTAGAATGACATTTAGTGCTGGACAAGTAGATGATGCTAGATAATTTTATAGGTGGTAAGAAGATGTGTATATGTTAGTTGATGGGGGTAGTTCTAACCAGTTTAGGAGTGATGAATTGTCAAAGAGGTATTTGCAACAAATTTGGCAATTTTATTACAGCATTGTTCAAGTTTTGCTTTTTGTGATGCCTGTGGTTAGTAAGGATGGGAGAACCATAATGTAGTTAGAGGAGGAGGTAAGTAGTGGCAAGTGTAGTTTAAGTTGCATTAGTGAGAAAGGTGGCTCTATAAAGCATCCTTAACTTTTAGTGATTTTTTTTAATGCAATTTTGTATTTTCAGGTCGAATTTAAGATTATCATCCACTATAATCCCTAATAATTTGCTATGAGAAGTGACTTCAATGATTGTATTATTGAGAAAGAGGATTTAAATTTTGTTTTTTTTATGAAAGAGGGATTTGGGAAAAAGTAGTACTTTTTTTTTTGGTTGAATATGAGTTGTGAGTTACGCAGGTATTGTTTCTGTGGTTGTTGAAGCTTCCTGAGTATTTTTTTTTGAGATGTTGAGATGTTCCAGGTTGTCTGATGTGCATATGAGTATGGTGTCATTTGTGTTGTGGATGTGTGGAGGGTGTCGGTGAGAATGTTAAAGAGAAGGGGACCAAGGATAGAGCCCTTTAGTAAATTGGTGGAAGGCATGGAGAGAGGGTGGAGTCTCATCTTACTGAATGATAGCTATTGGACATGTAGCTTTTGAACCATATAAGGGTGGGCTGAGATAGACCTAGTGAGGACATTTGAAGTAGAAGTTTGCTGTGATAAACTATGTTGAAGGCTTTGGATAAATCTATTATGGAGGAGACTAATTTGTCATTATTTATAGCTTTATTGACAGTATCTATACAGGTTAGAAGTGCCGTGTTAGTATGAGAGGGACAGTAGACATGTAATGTGGAGAATATGAGTTCTTCTTGCAGCAGATAGTTTAGAAATTGTCTTTTAATATATTTTTCCAGTATTTAGGAGAGTATGGATAAGAATGCTATAGGTCTAAAGTTAGTGATGCCTGTTGAACTCTATCCTTTCTGTAGTGGGATAATGTGGGATTTTTTCAAGAGAGATTGAACATGGTAATCCTGGATAGATCTATTTATAAGGCTCGAGGCAGGATAGGCAATGCTACTGGCTATTATTTTAAAGCTCATCGGCTGAAGTAGCGCATGATTTTAGTTTGCTTAAGAGTAGTTTTATATAGGATGTGGACACGGGTTTAAAAGTGAAAGTGGATGTAGTGTATGTGACTGTTAGGATTAGGATTATGCTGGGGACTCCTTGGTTAGGGACACTATGCTATCTGTGAAATAAGAGTTGAATTGTGGTGTTTTATATTTTTGCTCTTCTTTCCATGATTTTACTTTAAGTCCCTTCCTTTCGGGAGCCACAAGGCTATTTAGGATATTAAGGAACATTGTATTGACTTCATTAACAACATTCATTAATGGCATCATCTAATGGGAGGATTTTTAGGATGTTCCAGTTAATAGATATTAGGTTAGTAATAAGTATTTCTAGGTTAAATTTGGATAGGCTGCATGTTAGTTTATAAATGTGATGTTTAAGTGGAAGTGTGAGACATCTGGTTCTATAGATTCAGAGATGATCACCGAGAGAGTCTGACATTGTACCTGTGGTGGTGAATTTACTAAGGTCTAATACTTGGATCCACTCTAATAAGCAGTTTGATGTCTTGCTGTAATTTGTGTGGGGCTATTAATTAGTTATGTGAAACGGTTTAAGTTAATGCTGGATGTAGGGGAGTTAGAGGCTATGTGCAATCAGCTGATATTGAGATCACCTAGTAGTAGTTTTTCTTGTGAAATTATTAGAGATATCCAGTGCAGGATATCTTTCAATGTAGCTTTATTGTTGCCAGGAAGGATATAAAGGACATCAATACTTATTTGCTTATATTTGTTTTCCTTTTTTTTTTTCTTTTTTTTGAAAAGCAGTAAAAAGTTCTTCTAAACTAAATTTTGTATTGCTTTGTTGTAGGAGGAAATGCGGTAGTTGTTGGGAAATATTAAAAAAATGCCACCACGTTTCTTCTATATACAGTCATTATGAATAGTTATCATAGCCAAGGGGTGTAATTTCAATCATTTATGTTGTGTTTAACCAAGTTTCAGTTATAGCGAGTATATCAAGCTTGTTTTGGGTAATCCAGGCATGTAGTTCAGTTGATTTTCTATATGTTTGCAGGAAAGGGGGGCATGCATGTTTATTGCAAGAATAAATTGTTATAAAAATGTAGAAAAAAGTAATTGGGTAATGCTTGCTATAACTAGCAGTTTCATTTTTAAGAACAGTATAGTGACAGTTTCAGACATCAGCTAGATAGATAAATTTGCATATTTTTATTGATAGCAGATTGAAGCAGGGTTATATTTTGAGGTGAATTTAAGGAAGTGAGTGGAAAGTAAATTCTGTCTTGGGTAAAAAGAATAGAAATCCTGCATGTGATCTTTAGCTGCTGGAGTACTTTATCAACAGTATTACAGTATGTAATTAAGTAAGTAAACCAGGGAAAACCAACGGATCAGAAACAGAACTCTAGGTAACTCTGAGACTTCCCATTCATTTCAAATAATCTGGCTTTATTATTCTTATATAAGTGCTTTTATTTGAAGACTTTATCTGATATGATTTTGGATAGCCCTCAAAAAAAAATTCCTTTTGTTGATGTCTGAAATAAAGTTTCCAGAAATTATTGGCAAGTTTGCATTGTATAAGTAGTTGTGAAACCAATTGATTACTTCAGGCCCCAAATTAAAGTATTCTATTTTGCAATTAGAAGCCAGTGGTTCACAGCTCTGAATACTTGGGTAATGTCCAGAGATATGCCACCAGTATACATTCATCCAAATTACATCTGAATAGAGTATGATAAGTACTTTATGTGGAGTGGAAGACAAATCTATCAAAGCAGTATTCCCTATGGTAAAAATCTACCCATCCAACATGTTCTAGTTATTTTGCAAAATAGATTGACATCCCTTGACCGGGTGTTTATGATACCACTGGACTTGCAGATGTAGAATAGGATCTTGTGTAGAGACACAAGGTAGTTTGTCTCTCTGTAGCCTGTATGGTAATGAGAAGATGAGCCATGCTTTAAGATGGCCTGTCTAGTTTTTATGACTTAGGACCTTGATTTTCTTTCACTAAGAAAGTGGCAATTCAAGTTGTGAGTTGTGACAGGACAAGTACACATTAAAAGGGCATTATACTCAAAGACATGCCTAATAAGTGCCGAGTATAGTGGAACAATTACATCCCTGGATCTGGGCATAATACCTTTAGATATAAACTGTGTGGTGAAAATGGCCTGCCTTACAACGATTATGTTGTGAATGACAGTTCATTGTCAACATATATGCCCATGTTCCTAATTACAGGATCAATTTTCAGGGGTGTGCTGTCAATTTGATAATTACAAGAAGAATAATGATTACAAAAGGATATGATTATACACTTCTTGGCATTTAGTTTTGACACTAGCTGTTTGTTTGGGGCAGGTCTTCTTGGAGAATCTTTGTGTCTTTTGGGGAATTTATGATGGCACCCATACCTCTCAACTGTCCAGATTTTCACAGAATGTCCAGATTTTTACCTCATATCTTTGGTCTGTTCCTCATAAAATTTGTGGTTTTCTGACAAATCACTGGAATGATCTGAAGATTAAAGTCACTAAATAATGCCATGCATTTCAGTTTCAGATTTCATATCCTTCAGAAAATGCATGCTAACACAAATCCGGGCATTCTAGCAATCTTCTAAGTTTATAAGAGTAATATTTAAAATGTGTCCCTATTTTTGCGCCTTTGCCTCCCCCTCCCCATTTTGTCAGGCTTTGTCCAGATTTCTTGAGCTAAGAGGTATGTTATGGCGTCTAGTTTGTGGTCATCTCTAAACTTGGTTAGCCACAAACCCTTAAGATTAGCTTTGACCTCCAAGAAGCAAATATGAAAGAGGAGTGGACCAAAGAATGAACCATGGGGTACCCACCACAGATAGTTTTTGGAAGAGGTATATGTACTCACCCTAACTTCCTGGGGTTCTATTTCTGAGCCATGTTGCTATCCACTGAGTTACATGGGGAATGACATTTAGCTGGGAGAGTTTATCTATGATGCCTGTGTGTGGGATGGTGTTGAATGCCTTTGTATGGTCTAGAGATCTGGTTTGCACTGTTTTTGTCCCCATCCATTGCTTCAGTAACTTACATCATGCAAAGATATGAGAAAAATCAGAGATTTTTTACAAGATAAATTAAAGGAATGAGTGGACAGGATTATGCTACTAGGTTATAAGCCTTGTCCCTTTATAGATTAAACTACATACTTATTGGGGGGACTTGGATTAGGCTTTTGATGCTAGTGCAGGAATTTTTAGCAGTAGGCTTCTTTTGAAAATTAGGAATAAGAGTGAGTTTGCTGATGTTAAACAAGCAAAACTAATATTTAGGGATATTTTTTCACTGCAGGGCAGGCAACTGGTGGAAATTACTTCCAATTAAAATAAGGAAGAAAAAGACTTTAACTCAGGTTAAATAGGGAGGAAGGCCTTTGATTGTAGATTATTTGGTGGCAAACCCTTGGCTTTTTAAGGCTATGAGTCTGGTGTAGTGAACATTGACCATTTAAGAGGGTGTGCATCAGGGCTCAGTTCTGGAACCTTACCTGTTTAATCTTTACTTTTTCTATACCAATCTTTGTTATCTATGCAGATCATAACAAAATGGTAATAAATAAAAATTGGAATGATGAGACATGTTTATAATAGATTCTGAATTGTTTGTCAGCATGGACTTTCAAAATGAATATGATAGTCATCAATACTGGGAAAATCAAACATATGTCCTTTGCATTAGTTATATTTAAAACTACTTATGGCAGCATGAGTACCAATATGATTGTTCTGGACTAAGAAATAATAGTCAGCGATAGACTTGGGTGTGATTGCTACCTTCATTAAAGTACAACTAAGAGCAAATGAAGCAGACTTCAGTGGCTCGACATCCAAGTTTTATTAAATCCTTGAGTGCTTTCGTCCCAGTATAGTGGACTTCATCATTCATTAAAGATGTGTCATCATGGGAAACTGTTTTTATATATATTCTAAGATTTTTTTTTCTTTTGCACTAGAGACATTAAGTTTGGATATCATCATAGTATTCAGACTCTCCTCACTAAATACCAACAAAAGAAATTAGAAAGGACTTAGTTAAATTAATGTTTCATAGAGGTCCAAGTTATGAGGCTAGGTTTCAGATTTTTTTCATGTTCATAATGCAAATTGATGGATAATTTGTGGTGGTTCATAGAGCTTTTCAAAGTGATTATCTGTTTCATATGAAATTTAATAGAAATAAAAATTCACAAATTGATTCTTACAAAGCGTAATTAGTTACTGGAATGATACATTTGCTGGAATAAAAACTAAATAAACATAAGATCGCTTAAAATAATTTGGGATTTTACTTGAGAAAAATGCTATAGAGTTGTTTTCTAGGCAGGCATCATGGACTGTTGTTCTTGGAAAGGATATAATATATAATTATGGTATGACTTGATATGACAGAATAAATTGCCTTGCTGAAGTCTAGGTGGAATACATTTACCAATATTCCTTGTCAAGTTCACTTGTTAAACAGTCATAAATTTGGATCAGGTAAACTGGGAGCTTATTCTGGTCATGAACACATTGTCTTGAAGACTCTTTTCCTGTAGAAAAGATACCGGTCCTCCCTTCAGGTTTATTTTCATGATGTTACCTGCCACTGTAGTTATGCTAGCAGTTTTGTAGTCCCTTACATTTTTTCTGTCCTCTCACTTGTTAAAAGGCTTGCCCTACTCAGTGGTCTGCTGCAGATCTCCATCAGTTGGATCTGCCTACACATACTCATCAGATTTTATAGGACTCTGTGAGGCAGCCCATTTGATCCTTCTGCTTTATTCTCCTTTAGCAGCCTTTTTTTTTTCTCTGAACGTACTTCCTCCCTATTCTGTTGTCTATTAACCTTTCTCTCTATTCTTTCATTCTTCACTCCCAGCACAGTGTGCTTCTGTTCTTTTCCTTTTTGAAGACTGAAGTAAAATACACAAAAAGTATTGTAGCTTTTCCTTCATCTTCTGTGATCTAACTACCTTCTTTATTTAGTCTGGCCATTTCTACCAATTCCTTATTTCTTTTTCCTATGTACCTAAAATATCCTTAGCTCCCTTACTGGTCATTTCTAGGAACTCCCTTTCAAATTTATTATTTGCTTTTCTTACCATCAGTAGAGAAGTTAGTATCCACTTAATAGCTGAGATTCTTCTTCTTGTTCTGTGGCAGAGTATCACGTGTTACCCTTGACTCCCTACTGAAATGTCAACACTCAAAGTGCTAAGTGCTAACAAATTAAAAAAAAGAACAAAAACACAGAAGAAGAGGGACTGTTGGAAATCGCTCTTCTCCTTTAAACTTCTTTTTGTAGGGGAGCAAGCCCCCACACCCCCAAACTTATGTATAACAATTCCAAGATTACCATACCTTGGAGAAAAAGGAATATTCAAAGAAATAGCATCTTAAACTTAATATATGTAAGTCCATTCTTTCAGACATTTTGTCTCTGTGTTTCAGGACTCCACTAGCAGGTGCTGACATTTCAAATGTTTTCTATCAGTCTTACTTAATGTTCTGTACAGTTTATAACAAAAGGTTTAATAAAGGCAGAGGATCCCAAGACTGGTTTTGAACACAAGGATAGTTTTGTATTGGCTAAAATCATCATCTGCTTCCATGGTCCATGTGACATGGATGAGTGCCTTACCTTTTGTAAGGTCGGTCAAAGGACAGTGTATAGTACCAAATATAGGCACAGATTTACTACAGCAGCCCAATACCCTAAAATGATTTAAATAATACCTGGGTACTGTGTATAAGGCAGTGTTTAGCATTTTCTATTTTTGTCTTTTTGGGGATCTAACTACTCTCTCCAAATCACATATTCAAAAGTATCTGGCTTATGTCATACAAAGCTTAATTTGAGCAGCATTAACTGTAAATCCTTCCTGTCTTAAAGAGACTAGAGCAGCTTGGATTTTGGATAACATGACTTACCATCTTCTGAATAAATTCTTATGTCATCAAGTTATGCAGCTGAGTACCTGGCATGAGGTTTCAGAACTTTATTCATGAGCCTTTGAAAAGTGTTATGAGCTCCATGAAGTCTAAAAAGTAAGACAGTATGATGAAACAAACCTTACTCTGTAAATTACTTACGAGTGCCCTTTTGAATTTATCAACTTTCAAAATTTCTGCCGTACTTTGGCTGAATACTTGAGGGTCTAACCAGCCATTTCAAGTATGTTTTAGATCAGACATTTGTTCTCTTACCATTTCACCCAGTTATGAAATTTCCTTGCTTGAATTTCAGAAGACAGAACAACTGTACCTTGCAGTTCTATTTTAGTTTTTGATAGTTCATTTAGTCAACACCTCCTGTGTCCATATATGTATCAAGTATTTCTCCTATAAGTTTTAGAGATAAAATATTACCCCAGTAAAACAGTCCAATTCTTCTGGGTGACATACTTTTCAAAGATGTTATAATTCTTAGTCAGTTTCTTTATTGGTGGAGCAGACTTTGAAGTGATCAGTACAGTGGGTATCATGGTCAACTTTTCTAGGAGACTGTTTGGTGGAAACCTCACTCATTTTCAGAAGAACCAGTACATGCTAAGATAAAATCATATGATTGACAATTGTATCACTGAGTGCTGATTAAAAGAAAAAAATGGTTGAAACAATATTCAGTCAACATATTGTTTGAAGAGATCAATCCCCCCCCGTACCCCCTCCCCCTGTGTTGAGGGTATCTCTGCAACCCCTGAACTTAAATATACCTACTCCAAGGTCACACAACAGTGGATCAAAAAGAGAGCTCCATTGTCTTGCAAAAGTTGTTTTTCTCAAATTTTCTCAGTCATTCGGTATCTGTTAAAGTGCCATCAACTGACTGACAGACACCCGCTGTCACCTACTCATGTGTCTGCACCATGAATTTCTTCATTATTGGTAAAATATCACAATACACATGCAGGTAAAATATTCGCAATTCACATGCAGAAAAAAAAAACATAAGTCCTCTCATTCTCTTTATACATGGGCTGTACACAGAAAATAGTAAAAATCCTCCCTTTTCAGGTGGGAAGGTTGACTTAAATGTTCATGCACTTGCAAGCTGAAAAGCAAAATGGAGAAAACAGTGTAATATGCTCACATTCTCAACCACTGTAGCAATTGCAATGTTCTGGATATACTACTTTTAGTTTAAGTGCAGATGATTTACAATGACAAGTCAAATTAAAAGTTCACTTCCACCTTATGATAAAGCTAAATATACTTTTGCTTAAAATAATTCTGGTTACTTACAATTATTCTGAGAGCACTGCCCCAGATGATTCCCTTTGGCTTGTGATAATACATGTTTTAATATCTGCACTATACTGACTATATGGCAACTATTAAATACGATAATCCATTTTTGTCTATCTAGCTATATATCTATAGTCAGATAGATATGTGGGTGGCTTACCTAACATTGAACTGACAGTAGATTAGCATCTGTTTAGTTGACATCACTTGGTTCATAGAAATGGGTGGTTAACATGTGCACAAGATTGACAATCCTGGGAAGGTGGAATATTCCCTTTTCTCCCCAGGGGATTGTATAATCTTGGAGTTACTGTGTGGTGTGTGTGTGTGTGTGTGTGTGTGTGTGTGTGTGTGTGTGTGTGTGTGTGTGTGTGTGTGTGTGTGTGTGAGAGATACAACAAGATAGATATGGGTCTATATCATTTAATCAAAAGCTTAATTGAGTGAATTGCTATTTGTCAAAGCTAAATAAGCGAAAGCTCAATTAAGTGAATGATTGTTTAAGCAAACACTTTCTTAGGGAAAAAAATAGTTGCCCACTCACCAACCATAACAAGCAAAGGAAAATTTAAAACTATGTAAAAGTGGCGGCAAAGCCCCCCAACTATATATACCAACTCTGACATCGCACTACAGTGAGGGAAAAGGGCGAACTCCCAAAGACGGCCAACAACATCCTTTTCCTGTGAAAAAACTTGCTTCAACGATTATTTGCTTAATTGTGCATATATATATATATATATATATATATATATATATATATATATATATATATATGTATGTGTGTGTGTGTGTGTGTGTGTGTGTGTATATCTCTCTCTCTCTGTATATATATATATATATATATATATATATATATATATATATATATATATATATACACACATACATCTATGTATCTATATATCTATATAGTATGGTGTGGGGAATGCAACCCCCCCCCACACGGGGAAGCAGGGGGCTTGCAACCCTTCTGCAAAAACACTTTGTTTAAGTTTTGCATACTATGGGATTAATCCTCAGAATGTGTGCAGTATGTGTTGATGTTCCATTTGGTAATGTTTGGAAATGGACATTACAGACATAAATCTAGTGTCCATTAAGATTACTACATCTATATATATATATATATATATATATATATAGATATATATAACTATCAGCCATACGATATAAAAACACATCTTTTATGTTGTAAGGTGAAGAACCATAAGATGATCATGCAGATATCAGTTTAATAAACAACTATTTCACCAGAACGTAACAAATTTTTAGACTCCTGAAAGCCTATTATTTCCCCATTTATCCTTGCCATTTTGCTAAAAACAATGCAGGAGATTTAACACAAGTACAACATTTTGTAATAAATTGCTATAAGCGTTCAGTAAACCTAAATATGCTTTAAATTCAGAAATATTTGTAGGTGATGAAGCATCCATAATACCTTTCATAGTAGTCTCTAAAGGATATAAACCATGTACATCTACTATATTCAATTATCCTTGAACACAACCTAAGAAAATTGCCATAACCTATACCTCACACACCTCAAATTCCCCAATTCAATTATAACTTGGACATTTGGATGTGGAACAGGAAATCCATTCCTGGTTTGACACCCATGTCTCTAATGGACACAGGCAGCCTGTAAATGGTTAACTTACCAGGCCCCTGCTGGAAAATGTTTTATCTCCCAAGCCTCTGCTTACACTTATCAAGGGTACCAGAACTTGTCAGAGATTTGGGATGCATGGTTAGGCTTAAAAAGGCCCTTGTGGTCATTAGCCTAGTAAACACCTATGAACCTAAGATGGTCTCAGTTATTTTAGCCAAACCATTGACACACCTCTAACTTAACACTAACAACAGGTAATCCAAAATGCAGCTGTTACTCACCAATATTATCACCCTTCTGAATGTCTGCTCCCCAAAGACGGCAGCAGACTAGAGATCCATACCAATCAGAAAAACTTTATAGAAACTACTATACAACCTGCTCTTAGAGCATTTACTAAACATGAGTTTCTAGACAAGAACCTACATGGAGTTATACTACAACAAGCACTGACAGTTATCTATATAGCAAGAAGTCAAATATAAACAGCTATGGAGAAAAGCCAGCTTGCAGGGGGAATTTTCATTGATGTTAATAGGGCATCTGGGTACGTGAATCTTACTCATCTCCTTCACTCATAAACCATGTGTTTGGAGAACTCAAGTGCAGTTCAGAGAAGTTGCTGTAAGATGGTGTTTGTTTTATCTTCCACAAAGAACATTTATTTTTTTTTCCAGTGATAACTCATTCTCACATGTAGGTACACTCCATACCACAGTCTCCCAAGGCACAAGCCTGAGGCTATTTCTTTTCTCAATGCTTATTATAAATTTGTGAGACAAGCTGGCATAATGGTTAAGGTCTACACCATCCATGCGCAAGGTACAAAGTTCGATCCTGACCTCCGACCAATGCCTGTTTGGAGTTTGCATGTTCTCCCTGTGTCACTGTGGGGTTCCTCCCACCTCTGAAAAACTCACCAATGAGTGGAGTTGTGAGCACCTGACTGTGTAAAATATCACTCTAGGTGAGTGGGCATGGGTAATTACTGGTTATAAGTGGTTTGAGGACCTGGCCTACTCTGACCTATGCCAGGGACCCTTGCTAAAGGTGGGAGGGGTGTATGTGCCATTATTAGCAAGTGTGTGCCCACCATAAAGCTCAGCAGCCCTGGGTCAATAAGCTATTGGCTAGCTGGTGTCTAGTTGCCCAGCCTGGGTTACCTGGGATAGCTCTGTTGAGTGAATTCAGGATGTAAAGCCAATCAACCTGCCAAAAATGAACTAAGAATTGCTACATTTAATGTGGGTTCATTGACAAGATGCAGTTTGGAAGTGGATGACATGATGATACGAAAGAATCTGGACAGGCTATGTATCCAAGAAACATGATGGACTGGCAGTGCAGCAAAGCCACTTGACTTGGGATCCAGAGTCTACTACTCAGGAGGGGGACAGACTAGAAATGGTGTGGGAATTGTTGTGAGAGCAAGGCTTCAGAAGGCAGTGAGGTATATCATCAGAATCAGTTACAGACTCGGGGCAATCAGACTCTAGTGTAATGATAGGTCAGTATTCATAATCTCCGCATATGCCCCACATCAGGGTTGTGATAGTGAGGAAAAGAGTGCATTCAGATAGCAGTTGCATGACCTACTAGATAAAGCAGAACAACATGAATTGGTGTTGACAATGGGTGACCTGAATGCCCATATCAGGACAGACAGAACAGGATATGAAGACTGCCTGGGTCCACATGGGTGGGGCAACAGGAATAAAGAAGGAGAAGCCATTCTAGGCTTCTGTCTAGCAAATGGCTTGATAGTAGTCAACACATGGTTCAGAAAGAGAGACAGTCACAAGATGACATACAAAACTGGCCAACATGCAACTCAGGTAGACTTCCTCCTAGTAAGAAAAAGGCACTGGGGAAGAAACAAGGATTGCAAAATCATCCCCAGTGAAACAGTCTGCCCACAGTATAAACCACTGGTTGCCACAATCAGCTGCAAGCTGTGGTCAGAGAAGGCTCTAAGGTCAACAGAGACCAGGCTGAAGACCTGGAAGTTGATTGGAGAGAAAATACAACAGTTCAAGGAATTACTCAGGGCTGAAGCACCCCAAGAAGAGGAGGAAATAGGTGGAGTTGAAGAAGAATGGCAGAGCCTCAAAACAGCATGTGTGAAGACTACAGGACAGATATGCGGTCGAGTCAGATATGGAAATAAGGCTGGTTGTGGAATGCAGAAGTCCAGAACATCATCAAAAGAAAGGAGGAGTGCAGGAAAAACTGGGAGATAGAAAAGACTGACTCAATAGGTGGCACAAAGAAACTATATCAGGTTGCAAGGCAAAGACAAAAAGATAAAGAAGATAGTCTGACACCATTCATAAGGGATGCCAGCAACAACCTGCTCACCAGTCCACAGAACATCAAAGGCAGATGGAAGGAGTATTTCCAGCAGCTTCTGAATGAAGAAAACCCCACAGAAGCTGTACTTCCCCAGAAACAGCCTACAATGAGAGAAGCAGAGGAGCCCACCCTAGAAGAAGTAAGAAGAGCACTAATGAAAATGAAGTCCGGGAAAGCAGCAGGCGCAGATAAGGTGACAGCAGACAAGATAACGAAGCTGGGTAAGATATGGGAGATATGGCTCCTGAGGGTATACATAGCAATGTGGAGAGAAAGGCATATCCCAGATGACTGGAGAATAAGCATACTCATGCCAGTGTACAAGAACAAAGGGGAAATCCACAACTGTGCAGAGGAATCAAACTCCTATCACATTGCATGAAAGTTCTAGAGAGGGTGATTGATAAATGGATATGCAGAGTAGTAGAATGTCAGATGGAAGATTAGCAGTTTGGATTCAGATCAGGATGCAGCACAACTGACCTAATGTATGCAGTGAGACAGATAGTTGAGAAGACGCTAGCGATGAAGAAAGAGTCCAACTGGGCATTCCTAGACTTGGAGAAAGCATATGACAAGGTCCCAAAAAAGCTGATCTGGGCAATAATGTGGTGGTTTGAAGTCCCAGGAACATTGGTAGAATTAGTGCAGGCTATGGGTGTACACCAGGGATCAGCTCTGAACCCACTGCTGTTCATACTGGTGATGGACTACATTAGCAAACAGGTAAAAGGGGACAGATCAACAAAGTTACTGTGCGCAGATGATGTGGCATTACAAGCAGACTCTGAGCAAGAACTCCTGCAAAGTATAGGACAATGGAATGCAAAACGGAAGGCACATGGGATGAAGCTAAGCACAGATAAGACAGTGGTAATGGCAGCAAACTGGGGAAATCAGAAGAAGCTGAGAAGTGAGACAGAAGGGAAGATAGTGGAACAGGTAAAACAGCTTCAAGTATCTGGGAGGGGTGGGTGAGGAGAAGGGATGTCTGAATGAAGAGGTCAAAGCTAGAATCAGAGAGGCTGCAGCTAACGTGTACAGAGTGTCAGGTATAGTCTATGACAGAAGAATGCCAAAGAAGCTGAAAAGTAAGGTGTACAAGACAGTGGTGTGACTAGTACTAATGTATGGTACAGAAACCTGGGCAATAAAGGCAGAGCAGATGAAGAAGCTAGAGGTGATGGAAATGAGGTGCCTGAGAAGGGTAGTAGGAAGCACTCTGTGGGACAGTCGAAGAAATGAGGGCATAAGAGCAGAAGCCAAAGTAGCTCCAATTGCCGAAAAGATCAACGAGAACAGATTACTGAGGTTCTGTAGAAAAGCAGAAGACAATCTGGTGAAGAAGATTTGGGACAGACAGGAAGAAGGTAAGAGGAAATGAGGACATCCAGCAAAGATGTGGCTGGATTGTGTGAAAGAAGATCTGCGACATTCAGGTATGAGTGTCAAAGAAGGCAAGAGTGTGGCATTGAATCGAAAGAGATGGTGACAGTTTACACGATTCCCCGACCCCGTGTAGAAAATGGGAAAAAGGGGGCTGATGATGATGATGATGGTTAAAAAAACCTTCTCTACCAATTGCACCCTATATGCAGGTGATATCATCCTTGCCTCATGACCACCATTCATTGCACTGATCTGGAACTGACTAACTGAACATAAACTTGTCATTAACTATAATAGACCCCTAGATAGTACTATTACAGATATAACACAACTAAAGTAATGCAGTATAGCTTTTGATCAGCAAATCACTTTTCATTCACGATATTGATTTCAGGGTAGCAAAATCTTAACACAACTTAAATTAATTTGCAGAGTCACTCTTCTCCTAATGTTTGAGGCCTGAAAAGCTCCCATAACTGCTTTTAATCCCTAATATAATATAATTGCCACATACCTTGCTAGAAATGAAATGTGCCATTTTATTATAATTTCAGAAGCATTGCAATACAGTGCAGAAGATGAAATGGTCATCCCTTATAACTACAGCAACTGTATGTAAATTATTTTTAATATATACGGCTCTGCACCAGAACTACATTCTAGAGACTCTATTATTCATTCAGATAAGTAAATGAGAACCAAATTTTATTATTACAACCACCCCTTAATTAAAACATTGGGGAAAAAGTCTTCTCAAAGATTGTTACAGCTGCACTGAAGTCACTTCCCAAAGAACTGAAAGTCTTGATAGACTACACAACTTTCAGACTAAAGCTAAATATCGCCTGTAAGAACAGAAAGGCAGTTTATAACTGGGTAAATTAAAACTAGTATCTTCTAACTATTTGGGTAACTTGTCTTGGGTATATAATCTTGCCATTTTGGTTTCATATGAACAATCTATATCACATTTGTATTTTTTTTAATATGTACATACATTTTAGACTCTGTAAATAGTATTTTGTGTACTAACATCTGTTCTATGTACAGATTTGTGAGCACTGAACTAGTATGATATTGTCATTGGTCAGCTACCTACCAAATACTGATATGGCACTTTTTTTTTTAAACTGTATACTAACAATGGCCTTATCAATCTTTATATTTACATTTAGACTGTTACTGTCCAATGACTTGGGTCACTTAAAGATTAATGACAACTACATAGCTGCATATATAATACATGCATACATAATCTATTAAATGTGATAAATATTGTGCTTGTTTTAACAAAAGTATACATTTAGAGATGCAGCAAGCATTGTTACTCTTCAAGACTTCAGCTAAATTTTTCTGGTATCCCTTCGTAACTAGATTTCATAGGTGGGTACTAGGCTATCGGCCTAAGGGCCTATGTAAGCCTAACCAACAAAGTTCCCTGGCTTACGCCAAACCAAGAATTTTATTTATTTTTATTTTACATTTGTTGACCGGGCTAGTCTGGCTGGATACATGTCCATTTTCAGCAGAGGCCCGAGGAGAAAAGCTCCACTATACTAAGTACATTATATAAAAAAATTGACTAATCTAAGATATAGCTCAATCAGAAATTACAAAAAAACAAAAAGAAATGAAAGATAATTTCAAAGAGAAAAAACAAGTTAACAATATGCAGTTCAATAAATATCAACGATTGTACAAAATGTACGTACTTAAATCTCAAAAGTAACGGAAACAGAACTGAAAAAGGGAAGAGATGAAAAGAGTGGAGGAGAAACAGAGTGAGAGAGGATGGTTAGTCAGGTGTGTTGCAGGAACAAAGCCAATGATTTTGGAAGTATAGTTTAATTTTCTGTTTGAAAAGAGGCAGGGATGTAGTCAGAGTTATGTCACTAGGTAAGAGATTCCAACTTTTACCTATTGTGTTAGTGAATAGAGAATCACCTGCTGTATTGTTTGCCTTTATAGATCTTGTCATGAGTTTACTAGAGGAGCGAAGTGAGTTAAGATTGTTGTAAGGAATTAGAAGTGGAGAGAGTATAGGGGTGTTGTCTGGTAGGTATAATATGTTGTGGGCAATAGTGAGTTGAGGAATTATAAGGAAGTTTTGAAATTCAAGCCATCCTAGTTGTTTTAGGTTTATACAATGGTGGGTCCTAAAGGGGTTACTAGTGGCGAAGCGAGCTATGTTGTTATAGCAAGTTACAAGTTTGTTAAGATTAGTTTTCCTAAGGTTTGTATATATAGGGGAAGCATATAGGAGAGTTGATAAAAGATGAGATTTAGCAATCTTGGTTCTAGTTGCTGGGGTTAGGAAGGGTTTGATGCGATACAAGGATCCTATTTTTCTGTTAACTAATTTGATGGTGTTGTTAATGTGCTGATCGAAGGAGAGATTGTTATCAATGGTTATTCCTAAAAGTTTTGTAGTAGGATCAGGAGATATGATGGTACCATTATTTGAGGAGATGGTAAAGTGTAAAGCGGGGGACCGAGTGGTGGGGGAGAAGAGGAGGAGTTTTGTTTTTTTGGCATTTAGTAGGAGAAACCGTCTTGAAAACCAAGTTTCTACAGCATTAAAGGTATTTTGGGTCAGTGAGATCAGTTCTGCAGAGGATGGTGCTGAGCAGATCAGGGTAGAATCGCTCATGTATTGTATGCAGGTTGCTTGTGGGATTGCAGTTTGAAGATCGTTAATAAAGAGGGAAAACAGAAGTGGACCAAGAATGGAGCCCTGGGGAACTCCAATGGAAATGGGCAAGAGTGATGAGATATGGTTTTCCCATATTACTGCTTGTTGTCTGTTATTAAGATAAGATCTAAACCAATTAATGGCGAATTTATCACAAGAGAGAGAATCAAGAATGTTTATTAAGAGAGAGTGGTTGACCATGTCGAAAGCTTTAGAGAGATCAATGAAAAGAGCAGAAGAGAGAGTATTGTTGTTTCGATTTTTGTTGATAGTATCTACAAAGGAGAGAAGGGCAGTGGTGGTACTGTGGTGAGGTCTAAAGCCATGCTGACAGTTTGCTATTATGTTGTGACGAGAGAGATAGTGAACAAGTTGCTGATGAATAAATTTTTCCATGATTTTTGCTAGGGGTGAGAGAAAGGCAATTGGTCTAAAGTTGGAAAAGTCAAGGGAGTTACCACCTTTATGTAGTGGGATAATATAGGAGATTTTCCAGATGTCAGGGATGGTTCCCTCCTGGATAGTTCTGTTTATAAGTAGGGATATAGGGTATGCTATTTCTTTGGCAGCTTTCTGAAGGAAAAGAGATGGGAGCTTGTCTGCAGAAGGGGTGCACGGTTTCAGTTTGTGAATGAGTCTGAAGATGAAAGAAGTAGATATAGGTTTTAGAGAGAAATTGTAGGAGGGGTTAGCTGTATTAGTTGGAATATAAGAGTTGTTGGTATTCATTTGTTTGGCTAGGGATTGTATAGTTTCAGAGAAAAAAGAGTTGAATGCATTAGCTGTCTGGAGAGGGGTTTCTGGGTCAGCATTAAGTGGGGAAGGAGTTTTAGCAATTCCTGGGGAAAGAAGTCTATTTACTGATGACCAGAATTGTTTAGAATTGTTAAGATGTGTTTCCTGAAGATCACAGTAGTATTTTTTCTTATCAGAGATTATTGATTTCTTAGCCAGATTTCTAAGCTGGTGGAAATGAACTAAATCTGGGTTTTGTCTATGGCATCTCCATTTTGTCCATGCTTTGTTTCTATTATGAATGAGTTTTTTAGTATCATTGGTAAGCCATGGGGCTGTTTTGGTCTTTACTCTAATAGAACGTTCAGGAGCATGAGTATCAAGTATGGATAAGAAGGTAGTATTAAAGAATAAGACAGCTTCCTCCAGGGGAAGTGATTTTAAGCAATTCCAATTGCATGCTCTCAGTTCAGCTTGAAAAAGGTCTATGTTAAAATGCTTGGTAGAACGAATTAGCCTTGCATTTGGGATGTTAACACATTCGGACTTTTCTCTGGTAATGAAGGTTAGGGAGTGGTCGCTGATATTGTCTGGCATAGTACCTACTTTACACTGTTTGTTGACTTTACTTGTAAGTATCCAGTCTAATATACTCTCTCTCTTACTGGGCTTATTGACTCTTGTAGTTGAGGTAATAGTTTGGGTGAAACCATGTAGGTTAATATGAGAGGAGGGATTGTCGGTATTAATAGTGTTCCAATCTATGTTAACGTCGCCTAGAATTATGGTTTCTTGGGGGTAGGTGGTAGAAACCCAGCTAAGGAAGTCTTCTAATATTGGAATGTTATTTCCTGGAGGAAGATACAAGCATATAGTGTAAAGGGCTTTTTTGGCGTTAAGTTGGAGTTTAATAATGATGGCTTCTATTTTGTTAGAAAGAAAGAAAGTTAATTTCCTGTGCCCCTGTTGAGCAGAGCCACAGAAGTGATCCCCGGGTTGTATTTCTACTACCAGATTACTACCCCATATGTTAGACAATGTGAACCTTTATGATCTATACTCTAATTTATTCTTAACATACACGGCTTTGTTTTCTTCTTTACGACTAATTCTTTCCCCTTTAAACTGCAGTAGGGCTGGGAGCCTTCTCCCAGGACCTATTTATCCTCATATGTAATATATTTATAATGTGTTGTTTTTTCTTTTTGTAAACATGTTTTGTACTATGTTTCCATATTCGAGACTGTTTTTAGCTACTTTTTTCTGTATTAATGTTTGGAGCTTTTCTCCCCGGGCCTCCGCTGAAAATGGACCTGTGTCCAGTCTGACTTTCCCGGTCAACAAATGTAAAATAAAATAAAATAAATTTCCTATTTCCCATCCACTCATCAAGATTTTTCTTGAAGAGTGTTAATGAGGAACTTTGCTTGACATAGATGGGTAGCTTGTTCCAGAGTATGGGAAGTCTCTGGGACAGGGATCTATCCCTCCAGCAAGTCCTGTTTATTGTGGTGACAAGGTTTAGGTCCCTAAGCATGTAGCTCAGAGGGATTGGGATTTCTTTAGGTGTCGCATGTCCAACAGCCCTGGGTTTGACATAGCTTTATATGTTAGGCAGAGATATCCTTGGAGTAGGCGATATGCAACACAGTAAAGCTGGAGTTTTTTGAGACGATCAGTGTAGGGCATCAGTTTAAGGCCAGTAATTCTCTTTGTGAGGTACTACTGTGGCCTTTCCAGCTGCTGCAGATGTCTTGTGAGATACATTCCAAAAGGGGCATTGTACTCTATAATGGGTCTAATGAGTGTCGAGTAGAGGCGAACAATGACCTCTTTCTTCTTGGATGAGAACCCTTTTGTGATGAGGTGTGCTATGTAGAAGGATTTCCTGACTATTGTGGCAATGTGATTATCAAAGGAGAGACTACTGTCCACCTGGGTCCCAAGGTCTCTTATCACACATTCGGTGTTAAGAAGACTGCCACCTATGTGGTAGTTCATGGGTACAGAGTTTTTACCAAAGGGGATAACAATGCATTTTTTGGCATTGAGCTTGAGGCCATGGCTCTGACACCAGGCATCTGTCTCAGTGAGGCCCTTCTGTAGGATGTCCACAACATTTGGGGACTTGATTATAGCTCCTAGTTTGCAGTCCTCTGCGAACTTTGTTAGCCAGAGGCCTTCTGTGTTAGCCTGTACTTCAGAGAAGTAGATACCAAACAGGAGAGGTCCCAGGACTGAACCCTGTGGTACTCCACTTGTCACTGATTTGAAGTCTTTGTTTATGAATTCCATAATGATACGTTCCATGGCCTTGCAGACAAGGCTCAGCAGGCTAATAGGGCGATAGTTCCCAGGATCAGTGGTGGCTCCCCCTTTATGGAATGGGATAACTGTTGCTGTGTGCCATTCAGTGAGCACAAAGCCTGATATTAGGCTATGATTGAACATAGTGCTTAGGTGGGGAGCAAGTTTGTTCTGAAGTTCGTGTAAAACGCAGCCTGGGATGTTGTCCGGTCCCATGGATGCTGTGTTTTTGGCTTTAGATAGTGCTGCTTTTACCTGTGAAGTTGTGATTACAGGGACTCTGCATTCTTCCTGTATAGATATGGGCCCTTTAGGGGGTGAGAGGGGGGTAAAGTTAGCACTGAACCTATCTGGCAGGATGTTGGCAATATCAGTTGGTTTTGTAATTTTTGTGCCATTGTGCTGTAACTCAGAGCAGATCTGGGTGTTGCCATTGAGATTCTTGACATAGCTATAGAATGCTATGTGGTTGTCCTTAGAATCAGTGACAATCTTGTTTTCATAGCTAGCATCCAGATAAATAACAGTCAGATGATGACTTCCCAATGACTAACTGCATTAAAAGTCATCATGGTCATCACAATGCAGTTTTTCTTCCACAAGAAAAAAAATGTTCCCTTTCACCCCCCCCCCCCCAATTTATATACACGTACCCCCATTTCACACAACCTAGGGAAAGCGGAGAAAAAAAACAATGGAAAAGTCACTGTTTTTATGATTTGCTGCTGAGATGTGTTTGGCTGCAATCACTCATCACAAATCCACAGCTGAAACCAGAAAAATGAAATGGCTGTATGCAATAATTTCTTTGTCATTATTTATGGTTGAGTATTTTGACTTGATCATCCAAAATGATCTATTGGCTCATATCTAACTGAGAAAAGTTTCTCTATTAACAGTGTAAACAGGTCTTTTACTTGAGTTATAGGGTACAGTTCTCTGAATCTAGTAGGGGATTTTAATAGTGCCATTATAAATAGACTGAGGTATGTATGGATGCCAGGTAAGTGTACTGGTCCAAAGTCCCTTTTCAGGCATAGAAATAGAAAGGCATTACAATACAATGAGATTAAAATGTATTATTAAAAACACAAACACACACAATACTGATAATATGTAAGGTAAGTAATTTTAATAAGAAATTATTCCTGAAAAAGCAGCGCTATATAGAAAATGAAAGTCCAGACATAAAAAGCAACTATATTTATTCAAAGATAAAATTTAAGGGCTTTCGTGTCAAAGGTAAGACACTTTATCAGATCATTGGTCCATTTAAACTGTGTGCTTGGCATAAATAACTAATCACATCATTCTGGTAATTTGATGCATCACCCCCTTCTCTTTATATATACTTTTACATCGTTTCATATCATTAAAACCAAGTGGGGTGCAAGTATTCAGCTTGCTACCAATATCCTCTCTGATCCAACATTTCATCTGCCAGATATTTATCATAAGGAGAAATATTTTTTTCTAAAACACAGTACTATGTCTAAATAATGCATTAGTGGTATCCTTCGATCTGATGGCATATGAATGCTCATAAATTCACTTAAATAACTTTGTTGATCTACAACTGATACAAAAAACATTTTACTTCAAACAAATAAATCACATTCTCAAAGCTGCATGTAAAAACCCCAGGGATCTTACATAAACTATTATGGAACTATACACTAGAGTAGGCTAATAAAAATACAGTAACTGCAATTACTGCAAGGTAACATTTTACCATTAAAGGCCACTGAAATACATTTTGTTTTCTGCTAATTCTTTATTTATTTTTAATTAAGTAAATAATTTAATGTTTTTTCTCCAACCACATTAACAATATTGGGGAACCCTTTTAAAATTTGCCAGTTATTATGTCTGATTCTTTATATATTACTTGGATCCAAATAATTAGTTAACTTCATGGCTAAACTTTACATCAATAAGACATATTTTCAGTGACATACATACCATCTTGCACTATTCAAGGTTTATTATCTACTGTTTATCCCACCTAAAACTTCTGAGATCCCCGTTAATAATTTGCCCAGGATAGCAGCTACATAAAAATTTCTGCCTCAAAAAATTTGACTCTGATGTGATAGATGAAATACTGGAATGGAGAGAATATTGGTGGCGAGTAAAGTTGTATGTCTGTACTTCACATGGTTTTAATTATATAGCAGAGTTTAAAGTGTGTTTAAAGAGAACAGGATGGTAGAGCAAATTGGTTGAATGATACCATTGGGTAGTTATACTAAGCACACAGTTTATATCGATTAATTCTTCTTTTTTTCACAGTCTGATGAAGTCTCTAACCTTTGAGATGAAAGCACGAACTTTATGGATTATGTGAATTTCATATCTCTGAATAAATATAGTTGTTCTTTACAAGTCAACTTTCATTTCCTATATAAAACAACTTTTTCATTAGCTGTTTTTTGGATATAGCATTTCCTTAAGTGTTTTTCTGTTTTTAGTGCATAATAAGAAATACCTATACATAATGAAAAGCTAATGAAGAAAAAAACATTGGTAGCAAAAATAGCAAATTAGATTAAAAAGTGTGGAGAAGCATATTTAAAAGGAGGTTATTTGGAGGAGAGAGGAAGTAAAGTACATTGAGAGAGGAAGTAGGTATAAGGTAGCAAATTAGATTAAACAGTACAGACAACCATATTTACAAGAAAGTTAGGTGGAGGAGAGAGGAAGTAAAGTAATGTGGGAGAGGAAGTAGATGTAAGGCAGCAGACTGTGAATTAGATTAAAGAGTGAAGAGAAGCATATTACAAGGGAGGTAAGGTGTGAGACGGAAGAGTTTAAAAATGGGGGGAATTGTTGGTCCAAGCCAGAAGGAATGTACATGTAATTTAAAGAGAAGAGTGTATGAGTATTATAAAAAGGTGGTGCTTTCTGAATGTAGTTTAGCCATGATTGTCAGAGCAGTAACACTGAAAGGATTTTTTGGTGTGTTTCTTCAATGATTTTCAAATGTCTTGGAGAGACGCAACTAACCCAATTTCTTGTACTATTTTTTCCACTGACACTAGTGTACAATGAAGAGACATACTGTTGGCCATTGTCTAATTCTTGCAGCTTCCGAATAGGGATGAAGATGTTCCAGACATGGACAAGCATCCAGAATTTTCACTTGTTAATTAGACTCACATGTCACTGAAATGGACTATCTTTAGCACAATAGACTTGTAGCATGAGAACTTCTTGAATGTATCATAGCTTTTCTGATGTGCCCATTCATAGGTGTGCACTAGGCTAATGGCCCTGGAGCCTTTACAAGCCTAGCCCATAGGATTACCCTGGCATCATGCCAACCAACCTTAGTTCCCAGTGCTTCTGTTGAGTAGAGCCACTGAAGTGATCCCTGGTGTGAATTTTCTATTTCCCATCCACTCATCAAGATTTCTCTCGAAGAGGGCCATTGAGGTGCTCTGTTTGACATGTATGGGAAGTCTATTCCATAGCATAGGCAGTCTCTGGGTTATGAACCTGTCCCTCTAGCATGTTCTATTGATTGTGGTAATGAGGTTGAGGTCAATTCATGCAATTTATCCCCATCACAACACAAGTGTTGCACTTACTACAGTACATGGATACAACCTAGCATACATATTGTCAAGAGAAATGGATAATGAAGAGGCATTACACATAATATGTATTCAACAGAAGTTTACTGAAATTAACTCCTACGGAGACCCCACATGGTACACATACCCATTTACTAACTCCCATTTAAATGCACAGTTGCAGTGTCACTGCTCTCTCTACGTGTGTGTGTGTGTGTGTGTGTGTGTGTGTGTGTGTGTGTGTGTGTGTGTGTGTGTGTGTGTATGTATATATATATATATATATATATATATATATATATCTCCCACAAACTGGTGCACAGATCCAAATTCAAGTACATGCAGACAAAGAAGAAATTCTAATAGCAAAATGATACAGCACTCAACATTTTTCAAAATATAATGGCTTTATTAGTTGAAACAGCAAACCAACAGACATTCTTACAGTCAGTATCATTTAAGGGCCATTCATTTGCCCTTTATAAAGGGCCAGATCAATTGTCCAATTTTTTAATTTATTAATTTTGTGTAAGGGCCAAAGGCCATTCAAAACACAGACTCCTCAATGAATTTATACACTCTGGGACCCAAGCAGGTATTAAGTTGTTGTTTTTTTTTGGAATATCTGCAAAGAAGAAGACTGTTGAATATGTAAAGGCACCTTGTTCCAAAGTTGAACCAATGACTGTATTAAAAAGTTTGCTCTTACAGGAACAATCCCAGCATTTCTTTGTTTGCATTCTGCAATGTTTACCTTGAGCAGTGTGTAATTCTGAGCATGCTTGAGACTTGTCTATGTAGGGTAGGGGGAGGGTTAACAACAGGAAGTTTCAGCCTTTTAATCACAGTCCTTCTCTTTTTCCTGATCTCTTCACAATACCTTTTAGGTTGATCCATTCATTATTTCAGCTTGTGGCTTGTTATTTTCAAAGAAAGGTATCTTCTAAATGTTTTTAATTACCTGCCTTCTCCTGACTTCCAGTTTCTGTGGAAAAGATTAGTAAACAGAGTTATTCAGTCTTTTTTGAGCTGTTAATTAGCTTAGCCAGTGGCTTTTGTCTTTGCCCAACAATACTGCTTCATGAATTTTATTACCTGCTGCGACTTCTCTAGAAAGTATGTATGATTCAACTCACAGATATTAGTACGAGTTCTCTACTCCTTGTATTTCATGTTATTTAGTGCCTACTTGTGAATCCCCATAGAATGCATTTTGTAGTACAGGCATTGCATCTTGTTAAATTACTGGATTTGTTCATTTTCAGTTTCTTATAGGCCACAGTGGTGCAGCAGTTAGCGTTGTCACCTCAGAGCAAGAGGTTCTCCTGTTCGATTCTTGGCTGGAGCGCCTTCTGTGTGGAGTCTGCATGTCCTCCCCGTGGTTGAGTGACGTTAAAGACATGCAGGTAGGTGCATGCGTGAATGGATGTGCCTTCTTTGAAGGTTGGGCGTTGGGCTGGCAACTCGGCACTGTAAAAATCCACTGCCAATCATTAGAGGATTGAAGTTCCACTGTGGCAACCCGTAACTGGAAAAGCCGAAAGACTTTACATTCATTACCAGTTTCTTTTGCTCTATGTATTTTAACAATCTGTGCAGTTTTTCTCATTCAAAATGAGAATGAAAGCATTTAATAATGTGCCTGATAGTACCATTCTCCAAAGAAGTATTATATATTTTTTTTTTTTACTTTCACTTGACCTATTATTTTTTTCATGCTGAGTTCTGCATTTCCAAGAATAGCTGCAGACTGTTATTTCATTAGTTTAGTTATTAGTCCTACAGGCTGCGATCCAAATTTCTGTACTGGCAGAGATTATACATTAAATGACAGAACTGCCACTTTATTTGAGCTGTATCATATCACCACAGTAAAATAATGAAAGCTAGATGTAATGTTTTCTTCAGTACGTGCTCTTGACTGACTCCTCTACTTGCTTTTCAACAGTTTCAAACAGTGAGATTCCTATAAGTGATGCTTTCATACCTTGCATTGCATGTCTGCAGCTCATTTCTGATGCTACTCTCTGCAGCTTTATCACCATTCTGTTATGCATCACTGCCTTTCATTTTGTTTGTTTGTGTCTTTCGGCTTTTCCCGGTTAGGGGTCGTCACAGTGGAAGTCCGGTCCACTAATGATTGGCAGTAGAGTTTTACGTGCTGGCTTGCCAGGCCTAATGCACAACCTTCAACGAAGGAACGCCCGTTCACGCATGTCGCCACACAGAAGACACTCTGACTGAGAAACGAATTGGCAACGTCTACCTGTGAAGCGACAACGCCACCGCAGCACCACCACCGCAGTTTTTACTACCTTTCATTTTGTCCTGATCAAAATTCACTGTTTCTTGACTACCTTACTAATTATATCCTTGAATTTCCAAGTCTCTTATTTTCTTTTCCAATAGTTCTAAATATAATGCAAATACCAAAGGGGAGAGAGGACACTCTTGCCTAGTTCCTCGATTATCAGAGAGGGTTCCCCCCTCCACTTTAGGTTTTTTTTACCTCCAATCCCTCATATATCCCCCTAACCAACCATATAATTTTAAAAAACAAAAAGTGCACGGTCACAGAAAAACTGATAAAAATAAATAAACCTCTACCATGACTGAAATAATAAGAATTTAGTGTAAATCTTCTTTAATCACCACTTTCATCAGCAAGACTTCATCAGAAATATAAAAAACTGCACATATCACACTGTTTAAACACTCTCAACATAATTGAATAGCACTCCTATCAATTCATGCATTAAAACAATTAACTAATTAAACTTTAAAGACAACAGCACAATCAATTCTTCACATATACTCTTCAGTCTTTTAAAAAAACATTTAATATTTGTTACATCATTTAATCCTGGTATTCTGTCTGCTTTCAAATTTATCTGCCATTTGGTCTCCCTTTGTTCCAAATAGTTTTTGAAACTACCCCCTCTCAAACTTAATGTTCCTTGTTCCAAAATTGAAAATAAAAAATGTTTAAAACCTTTACATTCAATATTATGTCTATACATTTTTACTGTATTTCTTTTTTTATGTCATACACATGTTCTCTAATCCTAATATACAAATGTCTGGTGGTCATGCCTACATAAAATTGTTGGCAGTGACTATAAACTGCTATATAAACCACTCCCTGACTTTTGCAAGTAAAGAATCCTTTAACAGGAATAGTATGGGAAATGTGGGGTAATTCATTGTATGGCCCTTCTAAAATATATCTGCACATATTGCAAGCATGACACTTATACATGCCTATCCTACTATTTTTTGATGATAAATTCATGTTAAATGAATCTCTACCTTTTTCAAGTAACATCTTTAAACTATGTTCATTTCTATACACAAATTTTGGCTTTGGTCCAACAGCTTTTAATAAATCATGGTTCCTTTCAAGAATCTTCCAGTTTTTTTCAACAACATTATGAACAATGCCCCCATCAATAGTCATAGGCATATCTAAACATAAATGTCTATCTTCTAAATCTACTGTGCCATTGATCTTAGGACCTGTTTTAAGTGCTTGTTTTAAAATGGGAGGATACTAAACCTCTCACCTGTCCATAACATATTTAATTTTTTCATCTAATCAACTTTTGTCATATCCACAATCTAAGAACATTATTTTAATAAAAGAAAATTCTTCTTCCAAAGAATGATCTTCACTAGTCATTCTACTTGCTCTAATAAACTGTGCTTTGGGAATATTAGTTTTAATGTACCTAAGATGCTGACTTGAATAGTGTAAATAACTATTCATAAAAGTAGTTTTCCTGTGGATACGACTGACAAATTTATTGATTACTGTGTCCCATTTTAAACTGACGTCCAAGTAATTAATGGACATGCCAACTTCTCCATTAGTAAATTTTAAAAATGAAGAAGATGCATTTAGCTGGTCAACAAAACACATAACTTGTTCTGACCCTCCTTTCTTGATAAATACCAAGTCATCAATAAATCTCTTATAGAATAGAACATGAAAGGTATTTGAAAAACTTTTCAAAACATGATGTTCCCACCATCCCATAACTACATTTGAAAAAGATGGAGCTGCTGGGGAGCCCATAGCAATACTTTGAACTTGTTTATAATACTTGTGATTAAATAAAAAATAGTGATTGTTCAAAATAATATCTAATAATTCACAATAAAAATTTATAACAGTGCTATTATTTCTAGTAAAATGGCTTAAATAAGCTCTAACATACTCTATGCCTGAATCATGTGGTATACAAGTGTACAATGGCACAACATCCAATGTAAACATGATATGTTTGTTAGAATCAAATGTCACAGCATTGCTTGCTAAACATTCTTATATTCTCTAAACAATTTCAAGTGTCCTTCAGAAATGCCACTAGTTTTGCCCTTTTTGCCCTTAGAAATGCCCTTTTGAAGCAGTGCTGCAGTGGTACCACAGTGTAACAGAGCTTTTGAAATGTTGTGCACCAGGGAGTGCGCTTATTAGCCACAGATTACTGTTTCCAAACAACAAACTCAGAACCAAACCCACACTACTCAGCTTAGAATGAACTCTCAGAAGTGCCCACACCAGCCCTTGGTCAGAAAACATGGATTCTGCCCAAAAAATGAATTGAACACACAAAGACGAAGACAAGAAAGACGCAGTCAGAATCTCATAGGAAGTCCATCACGTTTATTTGAGCCATCAAAGTGCAGTTCCAGATATACAAATTACTGTCTTCAGAGATAAAGCTATCTATATAGATATTAGATGGTTTCACAAAAACACTTTCTTTACAATTGACTTCTTTCAAAATATAACATAGGTTTAACTTCCTGATATATTTTTTTAAATCAAGCACTGTACTGGTAACATCAGCCTTTCCTGAAGGCACAAAATTCACCTTGAGCCTTAATAGCTCTAAATGATGTACATTTAAATTAAAACTGGACAAATTTAAAATGTCTTTTTCATACTTGTTGTACTTTATTTGTTGTCTGTTGAGGAATATGATGTCATATGCCCTTTCTTCCGAGTCACCATAGGTCTTACTTTCACTGGTCTTTGCTCGTCTGCTAAAAAAAACTTTGGGTTTAGCCACAAGTTCTTTTTCAGTTTCTTTAGCATTGATTTCAAATTCCATGGCCTCATTTTGTTGGGCTGTCTGTTCTAATATGCTTTCAGCATTAAGAATGTCACTCAGCTTCTCCTGGGTTTTTTTTGAATGAACTAGTTCTTCCGTTTTTGGTAACTTCCGCAAAAGAAGCAGAACCCATTTGTCTACGTTGCTTAAGGTGGACTGATTCAGATATACGCTGATTATTAGAAAAAAAATGAAAAGTTATTATTTTTATTGGTAACAAAAGCTGCATATGCACTATCAGTCTCATAGGCCTGTAAATCATGATCTAATTTGTTGTTTTTCCTTCATATAAGAACTCTTTCGTGTTGTTCAATTTCTTCCAACAATAAAGCATGTTCTGATCTCTCACTGAACGTAACTGAAAACGTAGATTCTATGGTGTGTTCAACCTTAAGAATTTCTTCTTTCAGCTCCCTTAGCGTTTCTTTGTTGCGCTCAACAAGTAACTCTAGAAAGCTGATACCAGCTTCATTAAAAAACTCCTTCAGCTTAGTAACAAAGGAATCTTTAACTGACACACCATTTGGACATTTAAAAAACCTTAGTCCCTTGGGGACAATGGCCAATTCAATACATTTATAAAAATATTTGTTTTCAATGTCCACACTCTTGTATTTTTATGTAACTTGTTTAAACAGTCAACTTGTTCTCTGTATAACAATAAATCATCAGGATTAGCTAACCTTCTGCACTGGTGAATGGGTCTTCACCATTATTTAACACTGAAGCAATGTTCATATACATACTGTGTGGCTTTACAGCTCTGCCTTTGATCACCTCTTCTCTCCTGGATGAAACAACATTCTGTCCCTTGGTATTCACCTCAATGACAGTTTCAGTCTCATCTTCTGAGCCAAGGCACACAAATTCGACCCAAGAGCATTAATTCACCAACATTTTTAAATATTTCTGTATATCTTTCATGGTTTTCAACAGGAGTCGAGTCAAATTCAACTCTGGAGCTCCTGGAATGGTTTACAGGCTTACATCCATCAACGGGTCCACTTGTAATTCAGACATGGCAGCACACAAACAAAACTAACAACCAAAAAGTGCATGGTCACAGAAAAACTGATAAAAATAAATAAACCTCTACCACGACTGAAATAATAACAAGAATTTAGAGTAAATCTTCTTTAATCACCACTTTTGTCAGCAAGACTTCATCAGAAATATAAAAAACTACACATATCACATTGTTTAAATACTCTCAACATAATTGAATAACACTCCATGTCTCTACAGAGCATTTTTACTGTCTTTCTTTTTTATGTCAAACTCTAATCCTAATATACAAAGGTGTAGTGGTCATGCCTGCATAAAATTTTTGGCAGTGACTACAAACTGCGGCTATAAAGGATTCTTTAGTTGCAAAAGTCAGGGAGTGGTTTATATAAAAGTTTGTAGTCACTGCCAAAAATTTTATGTAGGCATGACCACCAGGCATTTGTATATTAGGATTAGAGAACATGTGTATGACATAAAAAAGAAAGACAGTAAAAATGTATAGACATAGTAGTGAATGTAAAGGTTTAAAAAAAAATTATTTTCAATTTTGGAACAAGGAACATTAAGTTTGAGGGGGGTAATTTCAAAAACTATATTGAACAAAGGGAGACCAAATGACAGATAAATTTGAAAGCAGACAGAATGCCAGGATTAAATGATGAAACAAATATTAAATTTTTTTTTTAAAAGACCGAAGAGTATATGTGAAGAATTGATTGTGCTGTTGTCTTTAAAGTTTAATTAGTTAATTGTCTTAATGCATTACTTGATTGGAGTGTTATTCAGTTATGTTGAGATTATTTAAACAGTGTGATATGTGCAGTTTTTTTATATTTCTGATGAAGTTTTGCTGACGAAAGCAGTGATTAAAGAAGATTTATGCTAAATTCTTCTTATTATTTCAGTTGTGGTAGAGGTTTATTTATTTTTAACCTTATAATTTTATCAGGGAATGAAAATGCTTCCATTGCTCTGCTCAAAAAGTCCCAGCAAAATCTGTAAAATGTTTTTTCTGCATCAAGACCAACAACAGTGGCATTTTCTTGCATTCTGCTTCCCTCTGATCATCAGTGTTCTGTTAATATTGTTAAAAGTTTGCCTCCCCTCCACAAAACCACATCGATCTGTATCTATCAATTTTTGGCATCACTTTTGCCATTCTTTTAACCATTATAGACATAAACACTTTATAATCATGGTTTAGAATTGAAATGGATGGATCTGATGGATCTTCACCCTCTTTAGGTATTACAGCTACCACCGCTTTCTTCCAGGTGTGGTACTTCTCCTCCTCTTAAAATACTGTTAAATAAAACCTTCCAGATATTTATTAGTTTTTTTTCCCTTCTAACTTCCAAACTTCCTCATAAATACCATCTATTCCTGGGGACATTCCTGTAGATTGGTTATACATCACCCTTGTTATCTCATCGTCTTATTCTAACTGCTCACCTAGTACTTACCTATGAATTTGAAAAGATGCCTGGATAATGAATCCAGTGTGAGACTAAGATAAAAATGTCCCAGTACCTTAATGACCATGACCTACAGTTTACCTAAAGCTATTTATTTTCATTTGGGAAAGTATTCTTTTTCCTAAGGCTCTTCCAAATCATGTTGCATGTGAATAAAAAAAGTATAGTGTAAGACAACAGTGATGCTTCATGTACTGTTGTCAGACATGCCACACTTCCAAAAATTATTAATTATTTCCTCAATTACCCACTTAGCCTCATTGCAGAGGCATTGTAGTTTAGGAGATTATCTTGAACAGGGTTTCAATGAACTGCCAAGCACATGGACACAAAAAACAGTAAGAGCAAGTGAAGAAATAGAATTTCACTGCACATTATGTCACTGGATGTGGGAGGAAATGCAGTATCAAAATTCACAGGCAGTTTGTACAGATTCAGATAAAGTGCCACTGTTTAGAACTGAACTGGGGATGCAGTGGTGCAGCGGTTAAGGTTTTTGCCTCATAGCAAGAGGTTCTCTGGTTCGATTCTTGGCTGGGGTGCCTTCTGTGTGGAGTTTGCATGTTCTCCCTGCGTTCACATGGGTTTCTTCTAGGTACTCCGGTTTCCTCCCACATTCTAAAGACATGCATCTGGAGCGTTTCTCCCCAGGCCTCCACTGAAAATAGGCTCTGTCCTAGTCAGACTTTCCCGGTCAACAAATGTTAAATAAAAAAAATAAATAAATAAAAACATAAGTAATGTGAGGCGGTAATGGTGATTACTTCATGACTACTATTTCGGATATAAATTAGCATGTAGCTAATATGAAGATTCTGGTCCTCCAGAATAAGCTAAGTAAAATGTATTTTCATTCATAATTCCATGACACAGGTATAGCATACTCAATAAGTGATCCAAACCAGGCTTTAGAACTTCATTGATACCAAATGAAACATTTCCTCCAGTGATCCATTTAGCAGTTTATCTTTGCCTTCACAAGATTAAATGAACCACTTCTCCCAAATACAGATTCAGTAGTTTGTCCATGTAGGCCCAAGTACTTCATGAACATCGAATGAAATATTTCCCCCAGTGTTCCATTTTATAGTCTGTCCATGCCTGCAAAAGCACTTCACTGAAACAAAATGAAATATTTCCCCAACAATCTCCTCAGTAGTTTGCCCATGCCTGCACAAGAACTTCACTGGTACCAGATGGAACATTTCCACAAAACAATCCCTTCAGTAAGTTGTCTGTGTCTGTACAAGCATATCAGTGACACTAAATGAACCCCCCCCCCCAAAAAATGTCTGCACAAAGACTTCAGAAATGACAGAATGAACATTTTCCCCAAATTAACCCTTCTGTAGTTGGTCCATTATTGTTGAAGTCATTCACTGGCACCAAATAAAACATTTCCCCCAATGATCCTTTCAGTAGTTTGTCCATATCTGCACAAGTACTTCACTAACACCAAATTAATCTTTATCCTTGTGATACTTTCACTACTTTTTCCATGTATGCCCAAGCACTTCTCTGACACCAAATGGAACATTCCCACCCAATGATCTCTTCAGTAGTTTCTCCATATATGCACAAGCACTTCACTGACATCAAATGGAACATTCCCACTCAATGATCCCTTCAGTAGTTTCTCCATATATGCACAAGCACTTCACTGACATCAAATGGAACATTCCCACCCAATGATCCCTTCAGTAGTTTCTCCATGTATGCCCAAGCACTTCTCTGACACCAAATGGAACATTCCCACCCAATGATCCCTTCAGTAGTTTCTCCATATATGCACAAGCACTTCACTGATGCCAAATGGAACATTCGCACCCAATGATCCCTTCAGTAGTTTCTCCATATATGCACAAGCACTTCACTGATGCCAAATGAAACATTTCCCCCAAATACAGCTTCAATAGTTTGTCTCTGTCAGCCCAAGCACTTCACTGACATCAGATGAAACATTTCCCCCAAGGATCCCTTTAGTTAAGAGACCGAGAGGTATGTAAACCTCTTAACTGCTGCTGCCACTGCTGGATTAATCTCCTCCCCCCACCTAAAAACACAGTTGTGGATCAGAACATACATGCTAACACAAACCCTATTGTTCAAATAACTTTGCAATTTCTATCTTGAGCTAAGAGGACAAGAAGTATGCAAACCTCTTAACTGCTGCTGCCACTGCTCAATTGCTTTCACTCTTCACATTTGCACATGCACCCTACAAAGGGGTACTGCAATCCTGGTCCTGGCTTAACTGTCAGTTTCAGTAGGACCGTTTATTTTTTTAACTTTCTCTATGCATTTCAATCCTGTTTTTGCATAGAGAAAAATATCCCTGAAAAGTGGTATTTCTCCAATAGGGAAAAGGCTAGGAGGCTGAAACTCTGCAGGTGTGTAGAGTACTATCCACCCTACAAGCGGGTACTGCAATCCTGGTTCTGCCTTAACTGCCAGTTTCAGTATGACCGTTTATTGTTTTTAGCTTTCTCTATGCATTTCAAATCTGTTTTTGCTTAGAGAAAAATAGCCCTGAAAAGTAGTTTTTCTCCAAGAGGGAAAAAGCTAGGAGGCTGAAACTCTGCAGTGTGTAGAGTACTATCCACATTACAAAGGGGTACTGCAATCCTGGTTCTGGTTTAACTGCCAGTTTCAGTATGACCGTTTATTGTTTTTAACTTTCTCTATGCATTTCAAGCCTGTTTTTGCATAGAGAAAGATAGCCTTGAAAAGTAGTTTTTCTCCAAGAGGGAAAAAGCTAGGAGGCTGAAGCTCTGCAGGTGTGTAGAGTACTATCCACCCTACAAAGGGGTACTGCAATCATGGTTCTGGCTTAACTGCCAGTTTCAGTATGACCGTTTATTGTTTTTAGCTTTCTCTATGCATTTCAAGCCTGTTTTTGCATAGAGAAAAATACCACATTTTAAGTTTTTTTTTTTTTTTTTTTTTTTTAACTTTTACACTTGCTAACAAAAGTTTGTCAAGTATACTGGCCTATGGAACATTTCAACAACATGATTCCATAGCAGTATCCCAGGCAGCTGTCATTCAAATGGTCTTGCATTACCTGGCAGCCATGTGCACCAAAGTGGATGATTACATCCACTTCCCAGCAACAGTCATGTATTAAAGAATTGCCATCCAACATTTCTGTGCTACAGCCAATTTCCCCTGCATCCTCAGTGCAACAGACTTCACCCACTTTCCATTTAAATCACCCGCTGTACCTAATGCAGAACTATACATCAAAAGAAGGGGTGCCATGGAAGTCTGCTCATCAGATCCCTCATTACTAATATCATGATGACACACTCTGGTAGTGTCCATAATGCTGCAATATGAAGGGAAAGTGGTCTGAGGGCTGCTTTCCTACATTATGAAATACCTGAGGGGACTACTAGTCAGTAAGGATGTGACCACAGCTATGATGGAATCAGAATCCACACCTGTCAACATTAAGCATGAGGGCAACATATGACTTGGTGGTAGGATATGAGGCCAGTAGCACTGTTATCTCATCTGGGGAGGCAAGGTTGACCCTCCTCCAGTGGCATTCCTCACCCTCTCATAGCAGCATTCTGTAGGCTGCACTGAGCATCGGGCCAGAATAACATAACTGACAGGCCTCACTGGATCTATTGTGACTGCCCAAAGCATTGATCATGTTTGGAAGGTCTGTTCACACTTCATTCCTCCAGACAGTATTGTCCATTCATCCAAGAAGACTACAGTCATGCTGTGGAGGAAACTTGATTATAATTTCATTCTCTCTGTGTGAGAATTTGACATCTGAAAGACAGTTTGATATGCAACTGTTATACTTTATATGGAGTATCAAATATTGATATGATGATGTTACAAACATATGTCAATTGGCTATTTCACCTCTCATGTACAATGCATAGCTGTGCTAAACAATTAGTTTCATTTGTATTACTGTTATGAATAGATAATCAGAATAAATATGAAAAAATGTATGAAAATGTAATATATAAGACGTAACAACATCATCACATGTACAATCTGTTAAAAAGTTGCATAGGTTACATGTGGGATTTGAACCCATGTTAGTAAATATCATTATAACTAAGGGACAACCACACAACCAATGTGCCATAGTAATGGTGCTCCACAGTTACTTACACATTTAAACAGAATGAACATGTGTACTCCAAGAATGTCAGATGCCTGTCATATACAACCACAGTTAATGATACATTTCATAACAAATGTTGTTCTCATAATATGACATGCAACACACATAATAGAAGTTATATAGAAACAGTGCAGCATATTAAAATTAACTGTTATGCACTCATGGCAACATATCAACACAATAAACAGTGAACCATTCTCATGTTGTTTCTATCAAACTGCATGCACTAACAACTACTACTATATTACTAAAAATCAGAAAGTATCTATAAATTAATCTGTGAACACACAACTAAGGGAAATCCTCAGAAGTCATTGGTTTCCATAAACATACCACAGATATTGCAGATTAGTCAGAAATAACACTAGTAAATGTCCAAAACTGATGAATAACCTGCCTTCAAACCAGTAAACAAAAATGAAGACCAAGGCTGTAGGAAGCACCCCACTGAAACAAAAGGCAATAAAAGCTATCTTTATTCCCCACAGTTCCACACAGAAAACATTAACGTTCACAATGACACACATGTTTTTGTCTGTAAAAAGACTTAATCAGATACATTTCCTGTGTTCCTTCCCTCAATTTATCAAAGAAAACAAATTGAGAAAACTGACTGAAGGTCCACAGAGTACAAAAAAATCTTTAGTGAACAAACCAATGTAGACCACCACAATCCTTCGATAAAACACTAATTTAACATGACAAGGCAAAATTCAACAAGCAGTTTTTAACACAGATAAGCGCTTTCGGGCTCTGTCCTTCTTCAGATCAGGAGAAGGGCAGAGCCCGAAAACGCTTATCTGTGTTAAAAACTGCTTGTTGAATTTTGCCTTGTCATATTAAATTAGTGTTTTATCGAAGGATTGTGGTGGTCTACATTGGTTTGTTCCCTCAATTTATACAAGCAGCAATTAAAAAGCCACCAATAAAATGCTTAGAGTGAAAACACAAAGATTGCTAATTGTTGCTTAGTACTTCTGTTTGAAACCTTGTTCTCACACTAAAACAGTAACCAAAACCACTTGGTGGCTTTTTAATTGCTGCTTGTATAATTTGAGGGAACACAGGAAGTTTATCTGATGCAGTCTTTTTATAGATAAAAACGTATGTGCCATTGTGAACATTAATGTCTTCTGTGTGGAACTGTGGAAAATAAAGAGCATTTTTATTGCCTTTTGTTTCAGTGGGGTGCTTCCTACAGCCTTGGTCTTCATTTTTGTTTATTGGTTATTGCTTTGAAGGCTGGTTATTCCTCAATTTTGAACATTTACTGGTTGTATTTTCTTTGAGGAATATGGAAAGCTCTGTTTCCTCACCTCAAGCAGAGAGAGGGAGGAGGGACAAACTAGGTGAAACACGAAAGCTGATTGGGCAGCTTTCACAACTTGTGGACTTACTGATGCCGATTGGCCACTCCCTTGCTGCCTTGCTTTCATCTGGGACTATACCAGGCAATCAGGAAGTGCTGAGAAACAGTGAAAAACAGACGGTGACTGATGTTAATGGGGAAGAAGAGCAGCCTGCACTTAGTGGAGTGGCAATCAATTTATAGACTGGTCAGAATGTCAACAACAGTCAGGATATTGGTGTTCCAAACCTCTTTTCAACCCAATTGTCATCTGTAATTAACCTTAATGAATGACAAGGAATTCCTGGGACTTCTCAAGTTCCCCAGCAACAAGGTGACTGTTTTAACTGTAATAACAGGGATGGGGAACTGTTAAGCCCAGTCAGCCTTTTTCTGCCTGGCTGGTTGAAAAAATTAAATTGAACTTTTAACACATCCAGGAAACTTTCAGCTGTACCTAATGAACCTGAGACTTACAATAACTGTCTTAACAAGTTGGCTGATTTATTGGGCAAATATAAAGTGCTCAATATTGACAATGAGTATTTAAAAGAATGTTTAAAACAGAAATATTGTTCCCAAAGGACTATGGGTTTATAAGTTTCCTAACAATGTAGTGGTGGGTTCTGACCCACATAATGAGTTATTGGAGGTCTTTAATAAATGTGGTCTAGATGTATATTAGTGGGGGGGTGTAGCCAAGATGAGCATCGAGTAACAGCACTTTCTCTCTGCTCTGTCTAAATATTTATGACAGGATTTTTTGAGTATATCTATCCGAATTTTGTTTTTATTTTGTATATTTGGATTCTATTAAACATTCTTTAGGATAGTATATAAACATTTTGGCATTTTTTTTTATTTTTCCTGTCAAAAAGTATTAGAGAAAATATCTGGACTTCAGACTACAGGATGAGCTATTCCAAATCTACACTTCAAGAAACAACTATTAACTAACATTCAAGAACTGACAGCAAAGATTGATAGAATGGATGTGAAACTGGATAATTTCAATGAAAAATGTTCCCAGCAAATGGAAATATTACACAAAGACCTTAAACAGCAAAAGAGACAGATTACTGGTATAGAGACTTCACTAAATGATATGGACACTAGAATTCAGGAAGGTGAGCACAATATAGACTTTCTTTTAAAACAAAAATTCTCTTTTACAAACAAAAATTGATGATCTAGAGAATAGAACAAGAAGAAATAATATTAGACTTTTTGGTTTGCCTGATAATGTTGAATAAGGTAATATTGAAAAATTCTTAACGTCTTGGCTCTCTGATGTATTACAGCTTCCTGAAGCTCTCTCATAGATAGAAAGAGCACACAGGTCCTTGGCTACTGCAAAAAAAGGTAAATGCAATTCTACTAAATCTGTTATAGTGAAGTTTTTATCTTCTCATGACAAGGAGATAGTGTTAAAGACTGCTTGGGCTAAATCTCCTATAAAATATAAAGACAATTTCATATGCTTTGCTAATGATTACTCATCTTCTGTAATTGCCAAAAGAAAGCTTTTTTTGCCAATGCCAAAAGAACTAAAGAAAGCCCAAATAAAGACACACCTATTATTTCCTGCCAGATTAAAAATATTTCTTCAAGATGGTCCAAAAATATTTGATGACATAGACTCTGTCATTACCTTTGTCAAAACAAGAAAACTGCTTGATAAAATAGAGGATATGGAGTGGGCAAATGCCAGCCTTAAAATAAATGCTGACAACAATTCCTGGAAGACCTCTGAACATAAAAAGAAGCTCAAAAATAAGTGGCTTATTAAGCTATTTTATTATGTTTTTTTTTACCCAAGCCTTAAAAACTAACACAGAAGTTGGGGACGTGGAAATGCTTCAACAGGTGAGTTTTTGTTGTTTATAGTCTTTTTATGGGACATAGTTGTTTTAATGATATTTTATAGTTTCTTATTATTAACTCTAGTTTAATCTAGTTCAATTTCTATAACAAGTAAAAGCTATTTATTTGGTATTTTAGGGAGCTATAGCAGATACGGAGACTTATAGATGAGAAAATGAGAGTCTTTGTTACAATAGAATCTATTTCATTTGTTCTTAATTGTTTGCTGTTTTATTTTATTTTATTTGTTTTATTTATAAGTCTCTATGAAGAGAGACTTTTCACTGATATTGTTGCCATATTGTTGCTTTAATAATTACATTTCCCATCCCTTATTCTGCTGTTGGAATGTGGTGTTATTTCTGGTAACAGACATATGAAAAGTTTATCTTTTCTCCCTTTCAGTGACCTGATATGTTTTGAAGTAATTCATTTGATATTTATTTTGGAAGTCTAAATGTTTATGGGGAGGTTTTGATTTGTTTCTTTTGTTTTTCTTTCCATTTTCCTCTTTGCTGTTGGTTGTGAAGGAATGGAGAATTTTGTATGGAATGATATGTTTGTGGTGGTCTAGTGGTTTACTTGGTTTGGGAGATGGAGTTTGCTGGTCTTTTAATGTTTTATATTACTTGTCTTCCTCCCTTATGTCTCTCTTATTGTTTGTTTTATGTTTCCCAGTTTTCCCATGAGCTAATCAACAGTTTTCTCAGTTAAAAGCTGTAAATGTTTTCCCTCCACAAGCTCGTGAATCTGATATATTAAACAACCTTGGTTTGTCCTTGCATTGCAGCTGCTACAATGGAGAGCAAGAAAAAGTATCATTTCCATGGAAAAATTTATAGCCTGTACCTTGTGCTGAGAAGCTTCATAAAAGCTGAATAATAGTTAGACTAGATGGTTTCTAGTGCCATCTACAGCTTCGATGAAAAGCTGCACCTAAATAACATATTTGATATGTCTGCTATATTTAAGCATTTATGAATGTCCATAATCAAAGCACTTTTCACACACTTAAACCCTTACATTTTGTACACTTGTCTATATAATCATATTGTGGTTGTGTAAGTTTTATATTGATTGGTATGACAAGCGTATAGTATACATAGCAGTGTTGTTAAAATGAAGAGTTTGGTGTGGATTGGTGTGTCCATGATGGTCTAGTGGTTTGCTGGGTTTGAAAGATGGAGTTTCTCGGCTTTGCGCTGTTTCGTGCTTTTTTCCCCTCTGTTGCCTTTTTGTTTTGTCTGCTTTGTGTTTCTTGGTCCTGCCACGAGATAGTCTGTGGCTTACAAAAATAAAAAAAAAATAAAAAAAATAAATAAAAATAAAAAAGGAAGAAGAAAGTAGCTGCAAAAGTTTCCCTCCTTGGTCTCATGCATCCGAACTGCTGAATGGCTCTGCTGCCTGTTTGTACTGCGATTGCCTCAACAGAAAGCAAGAAAAAAAGTGTCATTTCAATGGAACTATTTTCAGTCTGAACTTTGTGCTGAGAATCCTCGCAGAGTGGGATAATAGCTTCATTAGACAGTCTGTGGTGCCATCTAAAGGTCAAATGAATGAACTGCAGCTAAGTAACCAGTATAATATAATTGTTATATTAAAATCATTTATGAGAGTGTATAAGCAGAGCATTTTTGATACATTTATACCCCTATGTTTCTACACTTTTATTTATAATACTATTTTATGTAATTTAAGCTTCTTTTGATTAGTACAACAAACATAAAGGCATATATAGTAACACCATTAAATTATTTATGAAAGTAGAAAGGAAAAAGAAAGGAAATTAATACATACAAAGCTTTTATGACACCTAAGCAGAAATTAATATTATTTTACAAGACACAAAACTCAGAAATAAAAATAATTCTATTACAGATAGAAAATAAAGACTGAAATATAATATATTATATATGAATATAGTTTGCTACATACAGCATAGTCTCAGATGCAGATGTTTACTATATAAACTAGTATCTTGATATATTCTGACAAATCTAGAAGTTCTTTCAGATTACTAAAGGTCTTAAAGGTAAGAAAGGGAATACGTTCCTTTTTAGAAAATGCTGAGCACTTTTATTGGAATTTCATACTACATTGGGAAACCAAAATGTAATATTTTCTATGCTCTTTTTTTCAGATACATGGAGATGGGGAAATACTGTTGTTAGATATTGGGACAATACATAAAGAGACAGGGGATTAGTCTATTTATTGATTATTATAACAGTCCATTACATATAAATTAGTTATGATTTTTGCATTATTATAAAATACATGTCTGGTATTTATGTTATGGTTGAATTCATATGATAAAAGTTAAAATTAAACAGTTACATTTGATTTACTTTAATTTGTTTCTTGAATTGGTGTATACAATTCTAATGGATGTTTGTGAAATTATGCAACAGCTTATATATTTAGACAGGGAAGAGATGAATGTTGTTGCTAGACTGATGGTCAATTTGGGTGACAGATATCATTCAAATTAGGAGTTTTTAACTCCAGGTTTTTTTTTAAAGTGTCTATGTTATTAATAAATGTTATATGTTTTTGTTAATAGTTATTATGATGTTCACCAAATCTTACAAAATTGAATTTGATGTAAACACATTTCATTGGATAAATGTTTTTTTCATGTTTTATGTGTAAATTATAATTGCATTCCTAACAGTCAATTTCTATTCACTTATAAAAAAATTGGAAAAAAGGAGTGTCATTCAACAACAGATATTCAGAACATTAACGTTTCATGACATCATTAAAGTGCATATAATTAAACATCAGTGGATTAAATAATCCTTATAAGAGAAGATCTTTGAACAAATATCTTAACTTGCATAATACTCAGTTAATATTTCTCCAAGAAACTCGTTTACTCACTGAAGAGGTCACAAAATTGGAATCAAAATCTTACAAACTTCTGATTAGCTCAGAACATACACAAAAAAGGGGGGTGGCCATACTATGGAAAAATACATTGCCTATGCCTAAAATAATTGACACCTACAAAGATAACAAAGGGATGTTATCTTCAGTTATTATAGAATTTAATAAGAACATTTTGACATTAATAAATATGTATTGGATTCCTGGCATTGGACCTACAACAGTGAAACAACATATAGAACATATAATTCAGTTTTCTAAGGGTAGCATTATTCTTGCTGGGGATTTTAAATGTATTTCTGACATAAAAGGCTCTAGTACCAGTGGTAAAAGGAAAATTCCAACTATAGCTAAATCATTGAATTAATTCTCAGATTCATACACAATGAAAGATATTAATAACTTTTCTGACCCTAAGTCACTGTTCTATACATTCTACTCACATAGGCATAATTCATATTCAAGAATAGATAGGGTATTAATTTCCAATAACTTAACTAATTTCTTATCAAACTCAAAAGTGATTTTTTGTCCCCTTTCATACCATAATTCCATAACATTTGACTTTATATTAAACTCCACATTTAATGTTCAAATTAAAAGGATACCAGCCTATATAATTAATCTCAAAGATTTTATTGATTTCTTCACTACAGAAGTACAAAATTTTATTGAACTTAATAGTACACAGGGAACTTCAGAAGTATACATTTGGGATGCTCTAAACGCCTATCTATATGGTAAAATTATTGATTGGTATAAAAAGAAAAGAATTTCATGGGATAAAGACCTTCAAGATATACAAACAAAGTTAGATACTTTAAGGATTGATGCTTCAAATAATCCAGATAAGAAAGACAGACTGAATGAAATAAATAAATTAAACAATAAATACATGGAAATGTTAAACCATAAAGTTATAATAAATCTTGAAAAATATAAACTTAGAACTTTTTCTATAAATCCTAGATCCATGAATATACTAGCTAACAAAACTAAAAGATTAATAAACTTCACCATATTAAAGAAATCTATTCTCCAACACGAAAATGGTATCTGATTTACCAAATATATTGAGTTCAGAGACTTGTTTTTAAAATTAAACTAACCCAATGATAACATTAATAGTACAAAAGATATTAAATCTTTTATACATAATAATATAAAGAACAGACTATCTGAAGCACAAATAAAATTAATAGATAAACAAATGTCTTTTAGAGAAGTAAAAGATCAAATAACCAAACTTAAGCAAAACAAAGCTCCTGGTAAAGATGGTATAATTTCTGAAATCTGTAAGATTTTGCCTGCTAAAGCATTAACTCTTCTACATACAGTATTCATTATGCTCAAAATAGCAACATTACACCTCCCTCTTGGAAATACACATTTATTTCCCCCATACTAAAGTCTGATAAAGATCCTGTAACATGTGATTCATATAGACCCATTTTGTTATTAAATACAGACTATAAAATCAGAAAAGTTAGACAGGTACTTGTGTGCGAAGTGGGTAACAAATCAGTCACAAGTTCTTTGTAATACAAATCCAAATTCCCAAATAAATTATGGAAAGTCGATGTATAATCTGTGCAAAATCAAGTCTTTTATTAGAATTCCAACGAACAGAGTAGTAATACAGATGAGCGCTTTCACTAATGTCTAGCTTCTTCAGATCTTCACAAAAAGTGGTGTAATTCCATCCCTTATATAGTGGTACAATTAGTTTTCAATTGAAACAATTATATACAATTAAACAATTAAGTAAATGACAAGTGCACAATCTTAAAGGAACAAATATAAATTCAAATATGTCTTAAAAAGTTTTTATAAGCAGGAATCGCTATCAAAAGCCTTGAATGCAAGTCATTTCTTTATGTCATGAGACATACAAAGTCTATATGAATCATACTAAAATATTTCATTAACAGGGTATTGAGTTCATATCAGGAATAGGTATATCTGAAATATAATCTGATGTGAAATTTGTTGTAACATTACATTTAATAACGTGTTTTGATTGTACCTAAAACGGCTGTATATAAAATATGAGCCAATCTTTTACCATAAAATGTCAACATCTGTTGTAAGATTTATCGAGACTTTTCATAGATAAAATGTTGTAATTATATCTAAACTAGGTTTAAATATATACAGAATGCAAAACCTATCAGATATAGAGAGCTATATCATATTAGACGAATGTCAGTAATACATACGTAAATACGCCCCCAGGACAAATAGTCAACATTGACCTGTTTAATATATTTCGTTGTCATAATATACAATCTGGACGTATGGTTCAAACATTCAAACTTTAAAATGTTACAAATATACTAGACAGTGTTTATTTATAAGATGTATTCATACTATAATTAAATATATGTATCTCTATCACAGATATCTATATGTAATCAATATGTGTTCACAATTAAAATTATGTGTTATGTGAACATACACATAACCAAATAAATATATATATACATGAAATACACCAAATGAATATATATGTAGTGATACATGAAATGAATAAATATATGAATACAATATGTATATATATAGTGTAAATATAAATAAATAAATATGTATAAAAACAGAGTATATATATGAATAAATAAATATATACAAATCATTATATATTAAAAATGACATGTATGAGAAATATATGACATATAAAATGTATATATATGAAAATAAAATGTATAAATATGTGGAATGAATATATCAAATATAAAAATATAAAATATATGTATGTATATGAATGTGTATGTAGGAAGATGAAAATGTGTATATATATGATATGGAAAATACATCCTATATAATATATTATAATGTATGTTTTAATGTATTTATGTGCAAAATCTATATATAGTAAGTTGATTATATGTAAACATATTATAAGAATGCGAGGTTCAAAGTCCATTAGGATTAATCCTTAATCTGTTTCAATTATTTAATATGTCTCCGTTGTTTCAGATATGGTTTAATTGAAGCTCTTTCATTTAGACCATGTCCCTTGTCTGCCCTTAACAAAATTATCCATCCACTTTCTCTATCTTCTGTGTGACATTTTATATTTCCTCCCCTTGGGTTTGGTGTTATAACCTCAAGAACTCTGAATGTAAATGTATGTTGTAGCCCCTTTTCTAAAACATGTTTAGCCAGAGCGTTATTAATATTTTCCTTTCTAATACTATAGCAGTGCTCCCTAATCCTGTCTCGTAGGCATCGATTAGTCTTGCCTACGTAAAATGATGAACATGTCAAGCAAACTGCTAAATAAACGACATGGCATGTCATGCAATTGGCATTGGCATTAATAATAATTTCTTGGTTAGAGTCTGGGTGTATGAAAATGGGGTCAGTACTAATCAGTGGACAGAAGTTACAGTGGCCACAAGGTTTAGTAAAACTAACGGTACTCGTATCCTTACTATATCTATTATGACATAGGATCCTCTTGAGGTTCATCTTATTTCTATACAAAAACATCGGTTTCTCACCCACTATTCTCTTTATGTCATCATCTATTGTTAGAATATCCCAATATTTACCAATGATGGATCTAATCTCATCATTATCTCTAGTAAAGTAAGTAGAGAATTTGACATTAACAGAATTGATATTAGCATTTCCATCTCCTGTATTGACTGGTCCAAAGTAGGGTGCACCTCTTGTTTTTCTTACTTCAGATGTTATTTGTAGGTGTTCCTCAATCTCATCTAATTTATATCCCCTTGCTAATAACTGGTTTTTCAACTCATTTAAGTCATTTCTAAGGCCTGCTTCATTAGAATTCATTCTAGACATCCTTAGTGCCTGTCCTTTCATAATATTTTTAAAAACGTATGTTGGGTGCATGCTAGTTCTAAACAATAACATGTTTCGGTGACAGTTTTTTCTAAAAATTCCTGTATTGATCAGCCCACATTGCAACTTTTCAATAAATAAATCTAAAAATTCAATTTTCTTCATATCGTATTGTAGTGTGAACTTAAGACATTCAGTTAGATGATTAATAGCCGAAGCAAAATCTTGCAAGTCATTCACAGTCCCATTCCATAAAATAAATAAATCATCCACAAAACGTCTATAAAATATAACATTAGATTTAAAAAAGGTGGTTCTGGAATAATACTAATTCTTCCCAATTGGCTAAAAACATATTGGCATAGCTATTGGCACAAGGTATGCCCATAGCTACGCCTTCGCATTGTCTGTAGGTGTTGCCATCAAACATAAAAGCATTGTTTTCTAGAATTAGCTCAAGGAAGTGTGTTATCAAATCAATAAAAATGTCAGAGTATTCACTATGTTTCTTGAGATAGCATGCAACATAAGTTAAACCCAACTCATTTGGAATTATTGTGAATAAGGATTGTACATCTAATGTAACCAATATTAGTTTATCTGTAACTGTACAGTCCTTTAGTCTATCATACAGGTCTGTTAGGAAATGCTTTGAGTCTCGTAATACATACTGATTATTATTTAAAATACACCTCAAATGTTTCTCAATGAAAACAGAGATATGCTCAGTCACCCATCCTTTTCCTGAGACTATTGGTCTCATTGGTGGGTCAGTATAGCTCTTATGAATCTTCGGTAGGCCCTGTATGATGGGGATAGTGGGTGTATATATGTATAAATAATCATAAAGGTTTTTATCAATTAAGCCACTTTTAAAAATGTCTGTTAATACATCATGCACATAAATACACATATTGTTAATAGAAGTCATACTTTCTTTAACATAAAATCTGTCATGTAACATTGTATTCATTTTATCTATATAACATTTTGCATCTAATACCACTATTCCTGATCCTTTGTCTGCTGGTCTAATAGTAACATTGTGGTCATTTCTTAGTTTGTCCAGGCTAGCTCTCTCACTATAGGTTAAATTATAAAATCTTCTTTTATTCTTAAAATTATGTCTTTCATTAATGTAAAATTTGTGAAGCTCTTCCTCTGTTAATTTAAAATAAGTCTCAACCAAGGGATGATTGTTCGGTATAAAATCACTCAAATTTTTAAATTTAAAAACCTTCTTATCATTAGTGGATGAATCAGAAGTCTCTGCCCCATCAGTAGATCCAAACAAATATTTCAACATTAAATTACGACAAAATACTTTAAGATCTCTTACTGTGTCAATAACACCACTTTTGGTATGGGGTATAAAATTCAATCCTTTATTCAAAAGTTTGATATCATCATTTGTTAATTCAGTACTAGATAGATTAAAAATTAGTCCTTGTGGCTGTTGTTCCACATTTTCTTTATAGTTGTGTGATAAAGGGGTTCCCCGGATATTTTTCTCTTTTGCCTTCCTCTGCTCATTGACCTGGATCTCCTTTGGCCTTTGTCTTGGCATATGGCTAAAGGGAATGATAGATCAATACCTGATTCTGTGGTGTTAACTTTATCTCTTATTTTTGGTTTCACAATGGGTGTTGGTATAATTTTATCTTTAATATTTGTATTACTAATACTTACATTAGGATATAAATTGTGGTTGTTAACAGCACCATCATGTGTCAGATGTATAACATCTGAAGAATTATTACAGGTAGGATTAGTATCATTTTCAATTGTTATATTATTATCAGGTAAGACTGATAAATGACTGTTGACAATGTAGGAATTCACTGTATCTCTCCCATGTATCGCTGTATTATCCAAAGTAGCAGAAGTTATAAGTTTGCCTGATGTTAATTCATCAGTAGTGTGTGTTATTTTCTGTATGGCTTTATCAGTGCTTGGATAATTTTTACTGGTTAGTGCTCCATTAGTATCCTTATAATGGTGTTGTCTAATATTATTTTCATTATTCCCATTAATAGTTCCCCTTTCATTCATATGTACAGTTGTTTGCACATTCCTAGTAGCACTTGCATCATAAGTAACATTTCTAGGCCAAGTAAAGACATTCCCTAATCTAAAATCCCTGAAGTCTCTAGAGACCTTCGTCTTTTTCTGCTGAAACAATTTATGTTCATAAGCTGATATACAATCTAGTATGTTATCAAACAAAGGACTGACAGTCCCTTCTGGGAAATCATTGAAAAGTTCAGATTGTTTTGCATTTATGTTGTCTATCAATAACTTTTCCTCTGGTAGAAAAAAGTCAATTAAAAGTCTTAGGTACTTACGACTTGTTTCTATGTTTATTCGTTGCCACAAAGCTAACAGTTCAGGGTAATCCTTCCCTTGGCTGGGCATGGAAAAAACCCTAAGTCCTCTTGGTATAATATTATGTTGCAAGCAGAACACAAAGTGAACCCTTTGAGTCTGTAACCGTTTGAGTTTGTAAAATTCCTTCTCAATGTCTCCGAGAAGTTCATGAAGTTTCTCCATGTCCACCACTGAGTTCTCGTTATCAACAGTTGCATCATTCTCCTCGAAAAACCATGCAGGTGTAGATGTTCCATTCAGATATTTTATAAAACGCGATGTAAGTGCGTCTCTGCCCCGATATTCACCTCTGGGCCTCTGTGTAATCCCCACGTTGTCCTTGCCTTGGTATTCACCTCCCGGCTTGTATGGTAGTTCAATTTCCGCCATGCTGTTTGGAATATCGCGTGGTTGCAATATCGCGTGGTTAGCGTGCAGTCAGCGTATGCAAAGTTGATTTAATGACAATGAATTGTCGGTTGTTTAAATAACCCCGTACTGTAGTTTTTGTCCAACGCTTTTAGTTGTAGTTCTCTCAACAACAGATTATCCCACTCTCCGAACTGGTTTGTTAAAAAATATAAAAATGCAGACGTAAAAGTTAACAGCCCATCGGATTAGCAAACTGGTACCGTAAAAAATCAAGTAAATCAGAAAAGTTAGACAGGTACTTGTGCGCGAAGTGGGTAACAAATCAGTCACAAGTTCTTTGTAATACAAATCCAAATTCCCAAATAAATTATGGAAAGTCGATGTATAATCTGTGCAAAATCAAGTCTTTTATTAGAATTCCAATGAACAGAGTAGTAATACAGATGAGCGCTTTCACTAATGTCTAGCTTCTTCAGATCTTCACAAAAAGTGGTGTAATTCCATCCCTTATATAGTGGTACAATTAGTTTTCAATTGAAACAATTATATACAATTAAACAATTAAATAAATGACAAGTGCACAATCTTAAAGGAACCAATATAAATTCAAATATGTCTTAAAAAGTTTTTATAAGCAGGAATCGCTATCAAAAGCCTTGAATGCAAGTCATTTCTTTATGTCATGAGACATACAAAGTCTATATGAATCATACTAAAATATTTCATTAACAGGGTATTGCGTTCATATCAGGAATAGGTATATCTGAAATATAATCTGATGTGAAATTTGTTGTAACATTACATTTAATAACGTGTTTTGATTGTACCTAAAACGGCTGTATATAAAATATGAGCCAATCTTTTACCATAAAATGTCAACATCTGTTGTAAGATTTATCGAGACTTTTCATAGATAAAATGTTGTAATTATATCTAAACTAGGTTTAAATATATACAGAATGCAAAACCTATCAGATATAGAGAGCTATATCATATTAGACGAATGTCAGTAATACATACGTAAATACGCCCCCAGGACAAATAGTCAACATTGACCTGTTTAATATATTTCGTTGTCATAATATACGATCTGGACGTATGGTTCAAACATTCAAACTTTAAAATGTTACAAATATACTAGATAGTGTTTATTTATAAGGTGTATTCATACTATAATTAAATATATGTATCTCTATCACAGATATCTATATGTAATCAATATGTGTTCACAATTAAAATTATGTGTTATGTGAACATACATATAACCAAATAAATATATATATACATGAAATACACCACATGAATATATATGTATTGATACATGAAATGAATAAATATATGAATACAATATGTATATATATACATAGTGTAAATATAAATAAATAAATATGTATAAAAACAGAGTATATATATGAATAAATAAATATATACAAATCTTTATATATTAAAAATGACATGTATGAGAAATATATGACATATAGAATGTATATATATGAAAATAAAATGTATAAATATGTGGAATAAATATATCAAATATAAAAATATAAAATATATGTATGTATATGAATGTGTATGTAGGAAGATGAAAATGTGTATATATATGATATGGAAAATACATCCTATATAATATATTATAATGTATGTTTTAATGTATTTATGTGCAAAATCTATATATAGTAAGTTGATTATATGTAAACATATTATAAGAATGCGAGGTTCAAAGTCCATTAGGATTAATCCTTAATCAGTTTCAATTATTTAATATGTCTCCGTTGTCTTAGATATGGTTTAATTGAAGCTCTTTCATTTAGACCATGTCCCTTGTCTGCCCTTAACAAAATTATCCATCCACTTTCTCTATCTTCTGTGTGACATTTTATATTTCCTCCCCTTGGGTTTGGTGTTATAACCTCAAGAACTCTGAATGTAAATGTATGTTGTAGCCCCTTTTCTAAAACATATTTAGCCAGAGCGTTATTAATATTTTCCTTTCTAATACTATAGCAGTGCTCCCTAATCCTGTCTCGTAGGCATCGATTAGTCTTGCCTACGTAAAATGATGAACATGTCGAGCAAACTGCTAAATAAACGACATGGCATGTCATGCAATTGGCGTTGGCATTAATAATAATTTCTTGGTTAGAGTCTGGGTGTATGAAAATGGGGTCAGTACTAATCAGTGGACAGAAGTTACAGTGGCCACAAGGTTTAGTAAAACTAACGGTACTCGTATCCTTACTATATCTATTATGACATAGGATCCTCTTGAGGTTCATCTTATTTCTATACAAAAACATCGGTTTCTCACCCACTATTCTCTTTATGTCATCATCTATTGTTAGAATATCCAAATATTTACCAATGATGGATCTAATCTCATCATTATCTCTAGTACAGTAAGTAGAGAATTTGACATTAACAGAATTGGTATTAGCATTTCCATCTCCTGTATTGACTGGTCCAAAGTAGGGTGCACCTCTTGTTTTTCTTACTTCAGATGTTATTTGTAGGTGTTCCTCAATCTCATCTAATTTATATCCCCTTGCTAATAACTGGTTTTTCAACTCATTTAAGTCATTTCTAAGGCCTGCTTCATTAGAATTCATTCTAGACATCCTTAGTGCCTGTCCTTTCATAATATTTTTAAAAACGTATGTTGGGTGCATGCTAGTTCTAAACAATAACATGTTTCGGTGACAGTTTTTTCTAAAAATTCCTGTATTGATCAGCCCACATGGCAACTTTTCAATAAATAAATCTAAAAATTCAATTTTCTTCATATCGTATTGTAGTGTGAACTTAAGACATTCAGTTAGATGATTAATAGCTGAAGCAAAATCTTGCAAGTCATTCACAGTTCCATTCCATAAAATAAATAAATCATCCACAAAACGTCTATAAAATATCACATTAGATTTAAAAAGGTGGTTCTGGAATAATACTAATTCTTCCCAATTGCCTATGGGGGCTGATCAATACAGGAATTTTTAGAAAAAACTGTCACCGAAACATGTTATTGTTTAGAACTAGCATGCACCCAACATACGTTTTTAAAAATATTATGAAAGGACAGGCACTAAGGATGTCTAGAATGAATTCTAATGAAGCAGGCCTTAGAAATGACTTAAATGAGTTGAAAAAACAGTTATTAGCAAGGGGATATAAATTAGATGAGATTGAGGAACACCTACAAATAACATCTGAAGTAAGAAAAACAAGAGGTGCACCCTACTTTGGACCAGTCAATACGGGAGATGGAAATGCTAATACCAATTCTGTTAATGTCAAATTCTCTACTTACTTTACTAGAGATAATGATGAGATTAAATCCATCATTGGTAAATATTGGGATATTCTAACAATAGATGATGACATAAAGAGAATAGTGGGTGAGAAACCGATGTTTTTGTATAGAAATAAGATGAACCTCAAGAGGATCCTATGTCATAATAGATATAGTAAGGATACGAGTACCGTTAGTTTTACTAAACCTTGTGGCCACTGTAACTTCTGTCCACTGATTAGTACTGACCCCATTTTCATACACCCAGACTCTAACCAAGAAATTATTATTAATGCCAACGCCAATTGCATGACATGCCATGTCGTTTATTTAGCAGTTTGCTCGACATGTTCATCATTTTACGTAGGCAAGACTAATCGATGCCTACGACAGGATTAGGAGCACTGCTATAGTATTAGAAAGGAAAATATTAATAACGCCTGGCTAAACATGTTTTAGAAAAGGGGCTACAACATACATTTACATTCAGAGTTCTTGAGGTTATAACACCAAACCCAAGGGGAGGAAATATAAAATGTCACACAGAAAATAGAGAAAGTGGATGGATAATTTTGTTAAGGGCAGACAAGGGACATGGTCTAAATGAAAGAGCTTCAATTAAACCATATCTAAGACAACGGAGACATATTAAATAATTGAAACTGATTAAGGATTAATCCTAATGGACTTTGAACCTCGCATTCTTATAATATGTTTACATATAATCAACTTACTATATATAGATTTTGCACATAAATACATTAAAACATACATTATAATATATTATATAGGATGTATTTTCCATATCATATATATACACATTTTCATCTTCCTACATACACATTCATATACATACATATATTTTATATTTTTATATTTGATATATTTATTCCACATATTTATACATTTTATTTTCATATATATACATTTTATATGTCATATATTTCTCATACATGTCATTTTTAATATATAAAGATTTGTATATATTTGTTTATTCATATATATACTCTGTTTTTATACATATTTATTTATTTATATTTACACTATATATATATACATATTGTATTCATATATTTATTCATTTCATGTATCACTACATATATATTCATTTGGTGTATTTCATGTATATATATATTTATTTGGTTATATGTATGTTCACATAACACATAATTTTAATTGTGAACACATATTGATTACATATAGATATCTGTGATAGAGATACATATATTTAATTATAGTATGAATACACCTTATAAATAAACACTATCTGGTATATTTGTAACATTTTAAAGTTTGAATGTTTGAACCATACGTCCAGATCATATATTATGACAACGAAATATATTAAACAGGTCAATGTTGACTATTTGTCCTGGGGGCGTATTTACGTATGTATTACTGACATTCGTCTAATATGATATAGCTCTCTATATCTGATAGGTTTTGCATTCTGTATATATTTAAACCTAGTTTAGATATAATTACAACATTTTATCTATGAAAAGTCTCGATAAATCTTACAACACATGTTGACATTTTATGGTAAAAGATTGGCTCATATTTTATATACAGCCGTTTTAGGTACAATCAAAACACGTTATTAAATGTAATGTTACAACAAATTTCACATAAGATTATATTTCAGATATACCTATTCCTGATATGAACGCAATACCCTGTTAATGAAATATTTTAGTATGATTCATATAGACTTTGTATTTCTCATGACATAAAGAAATGACTTGCATTCAAGGCTTTTGATAGCGATTCCTGCTTATAAAAACTTTTTAAGACATATTTGAATTTATATTGGTTCCTTTAAGATTGTGCACTTGTCATTTATTTAATTGTTTAATTGTATATAATTGTTTCAATTGAAAACTAATTGTACCACTATATAAGGAATGGAATTACACCACTTTTTGTGAAGATCTGAAGAAGCTAGACATTAGTGAAAGCGCTCATCTGTATTACTACTCTGTTCGTTGGAATTCTAATAAAAGACTTGATTTTGCACAGATTATACATCGACTTTCCATAATTTATTTGGGAATTTGGATTTGTATTACAAAGAACTTGTGACTGATTTGTTACCCACTTCGCGCACAAGTACCTGTCTAACTTTTCTGATTTACTTGATTTTTTACGGTACCAGTGTGCTAATCCGATGGGCTGTTAACTTTTACGTCTACAGACTATAAAATGTTCATGTCTATTTATGCTGATAGACTTAAAAATTTGTTACCATCACTGGTAGATATGGCTCAAATAGGTTTTATAATTAATAGAACTTCTTATGATAACATCAAAAGAACAATAATTGAATCAGTAAAAGCCTTAAAGAATAATTTGACTCTTGTTAGTTTAGATATTAACTGTGTCTTTGACTCAGTTAATTGGAATTATCTTACCGAAGGACTTAAACTTTTCTAATAGCTTTATTAACCTTATAACTCAATTATATAATGAAAGTCAAGCCTGCATTAAAATAGGTACAAATATATCCCAGAACATACCCATAGTAAAAGGAACCAGACATGGTTGCCCTCTATCCCCACTTTTATTTATATTAATTATGGAAACTTGGGCTAACCTAATAAATCAGAGTAATGGTGAGTGTGGAAGAGAGGTGAAGAAGAGAGTACAGGCAGGATGGAGTGGGTGGAGAAGAGTGTCAGGAGTGATTTGTGACAGACGAGTACCAGTAAGAGTGAAAGGGAAGTTCTACAAGAGGGTAGTGTGACCAGCTATGTTATATGGGTTGGAGACAGTGGCACTGACAAAAAGGCAGGGGTCAGAGCTTGATGTGGCAGAGTTGAAGATGTTAAGATTTGCACTGGGTGCAATGAGGATGGACAGGATTAGGAATAAGTATATTAGAGGGTCAGCCCAGGTTGGAAGGTTTGGAGACAAAGCCAGAGAGGCAAGATTACATTGGTTTGGACATGTGCTGAGGAGGGATGCAGAGTATATTGGGAAAAAGATGCTAAGGATGAAGCTGCCAGGTAACAGGAAAAGAAGAAGGCCTAAGATAAGGTTTATGGATGTGGTGAGAGAGGACATGCAGGTGGTTGGTGTGACAGAGCAAGATGCAGAGGACAGGAAGAAATGGAAACAGTTGATCTGCTGTGGCGACCCCTAATGGGAGCACCCGAAAGAAGAAGAATAATATACAAGGATATAGGTTAAATTGTAATGAAACATCAAAAATCCAAATGCTTGCTGATGATGTATTAATCACTCTTAGTGGTACTAACCCTACCTTACAAGAATTGTTTAAAAATATGGATATATTTCAAAAATGTTCTGGTCTTAATTTTAATAATTTTAAAACACATATTCTTCTAATTGGTTCCAAAAAGTATAATATACAAGACCAATACTAAAATATATACCTCAGTCCCAACAAATAACATATTTAGGTATAATTATAGCAACCAATATTAAAGACATCTTACACCTAAATTATAGTAAAAGTATAACTACCATAGAGACTCTAATTAGTAAATGGAACAAGATTTTATTTACAATGGATGGAAAACTTTCCATTATAAAGATGATCTTGCTTCCAAAGATATTATACATAATACAATCTAGCTCTATTTCCCCTACAGGCTCTTTTATTAAAAACATGAACACACTGATTACAAACTTTTTATGGCATCCGATAAAGCCTAGAATTGCATTGTCCTATCATATGTATAGCTGGGAAAATGGAGGCATATCTTTACCAAATCTAGAACTTTATTCAATTTTGTCAGTTATTAAAACAACTGTTTATCTTATAGATGGAGAGTATTTTTCAAAATGGAAGGAAATTATGTTAAATTTATCCCAAAATACCAAAAATTAAAATAACAAACATCTACCACAATTAATAAATAATTCATAATAATTCATTCATTCAATATGAGAAAGTATTTTTCCAATTATTCCATCCAAATGCTTAAATCTACTTATATAACTTTAATTCTAAGGGCTTTTAAAAACTATATATTTAGGTTTAGAATCTTAGAAAATTGGCTGTTCCTCATCTTCTTTATTGCCTATACACAAGGTATAATTCTATCTGCAGATCATTCTAAAATGTTGTTATTTAAACAAAAACAATTGATGTTTTGGCATCAAAAGTTAAATAAAAATGAGGCAAAATCTATTAATGCACTTATAGATGAATATAACCTTAACTCTCTACTTTGATCAGATTTCTAAGAGTTTAGAAAATATATTCTAGATAAGCTAATGTTAATCCCTTCAAATGCTAAAAATTCAATACCCAAACTTATCCAATATTTGATTTCATACACTTATAATACTTTATCAGTTAAAAATAGTATATTGTATATTTATAAAGCAATTAAACAAGAGCCAAATGTATATTCAGGTAACTATTGAAATTCATTTGCAGCAATCAATAGTTTTATTCCCTCAGAAAAAAAACAAAGTTAATTTCCTTCAGTCAGCCAGCAAAACCACTTCCTCCATTAAATGAATAATCTTCACATGGAGATTTTTACATAAATCTTTCATCACACCTCAAAAAATGAGTAAGATAACTAAACAATATATTGTTTGCTGGAGATGTAACGCATGTGCAACTAACAGTGGGCAAAACTGCCTTTCAGTTTGTAGCCTGCTACAGACCACTCTCCCAAACTCAGGAACCCCACTTGGCTTTCCTGAGAACACTGGAGAATATGAAGGTCTCTCCAAACAACATTATACTGGGTGACTTCAACTACCCAAACATAGACTGGGAGCACTACTCAAGCCCCGACACCCTCGCCCAACGGTTCCTAGAATTTATAAACTCAAATGCTATGGAACACCTGGTCATCACTCCCACAAGAGGGGAAACATATTGGACCCGATCATCACCAACATGGGGACTCTATGTTCCATACCAGAGGTATACCCCTCATTGGTAAGATCTGACCATAAATTAATCTCACTGGACAGCCATATCCCGTCCCGACCCCCAGCCAAGGAAACCACAGTGAAGAACATCTCAAAAGCAAACTTCACACTTCTCAAAACCGAGGTGGAATCCTTCAAAGCCCCCGGGCCAGTGGAAAATATGGCCCAAACCACAGAATCCTTTACAAACGCTTTCTATGGACAGCTACAGGAATGCATGGATCATGCTATCCCAAATAAAACCAAGACTCATTCTTCCAAAGGCAGGAGACCTGTCTGGTGGACTCCAGCCATAAATAAGCTATACAACAGAAGGAGGAAGCTACTACATGTTAGAGCAAAATCCCAAAAAGGGAAGGCATCTCTGATCAGTACTAGCAAGAAACTACGATCCCTCATAAAATCATCTAAGGCCAGCTTCGAAAGAAAAATTGCACAAGATGCTAAAGATAATCACAAGGCCTTCTTTAGTTATGTCAGGAACCTGGGTGGCAACTCCCTGATATGATCTGGGTTAGTTCAAAATGACAAAAAATACACTGAACCCACAGACATTGCCAACATCCTGGCAGACAGGTTCAGTGCAAAATTCTCCCCCCTTCCCCCCCAAAAGAGCAAATGTCTATCCCAACAGAGTGCAGCCTCCCTGACATCACAGATGCACAGGTGAGAGCTGCCCTCTCCAAAGCAAAAAACACATCATCAAAGGGACCGGACGGTGTCCCGGGCTGCGTCTTACATGAACTCCAAGAAGAACTGAACCCTCACATAAAGTCACTGTTTAATCTCAGCCTTACTGCAGGATATATACCCAAGTAATGGTGTACAGCAACAGTGGTCCCACTCCACAAAGGTGGTGCCACAATGGACCCCAGAAACTATCGCCCTATAAGCCTGACTAGCCTGGTCTGCAAAGCTATGGAGCGTATCATCATGAAACTCATAAACAAAGACATTGGGAACCTCCAAACACTGGATGCTACCCAATTCGGCTTTGTTAAGGGCAGATCTTGCCTCTTGAATCTGGTCAACTTCTTTGAAACAGTCACCAAGGCCATAGATGAAGGGAAGGTAGTCCACACAGCCTACCTGGACCTCGCAAAAGATTTCGACATAATACCCCACTTGGGCATCATAAATAAGCTCACCAGCTTAAATATCAACCCCTATGTCACAAGATGGGTTGCAAACTGGGTCAGGGATAGAACCCACATGGTCAGAATTGCAGGTGCCATGTCAGACTCTAAACCAGTTACAAGTGGCGTCCCACAAGGCTCAGTCCTGGGACCTCTCTTGTTCGGTATATATTTCTCTGAGGTGCAGGCTAACATGGGAGGGCTATGTCTGACCAAGTTCGCAGATGACTGCAAACTAGGTGCCATAATCGACTCGTCGACTGACACAAGCATCCTCCAAAAGGGTCTCACAGAGAGGGATAACTAGTGCCAGAACCATGGCCTAAAGCTAAATGCCAAAAAGTGCATGGTCATCCCCTTTGGGAAAATCAAAGTGCCCACAAATTACTACATAGGTGGTAATCCATTACGTATGGAAGAAGTAATTAGGGATTTGGGGACCCAAGTAGATAGCAATCTCTAATTTGACAATCACGTTGCCAAAGTGGTTAGAAAGACCTTCTATATAGCCCACCTTATCACAAAAGGGTTCACATCCAGATCAAGCGAGGTCATTGTGCCCCTCTACTCATCACTCATCAGGCCCATAATTGAATGCAATGCCCCATTTGGGATGTACCTTACCCGACACCTGCAGCAACTGGAAAGACCCCAAAAGTACCTCACCAAGAGGATCAAGGGACTCAAACAGATGCCCTACGCAATTAGGCTAAAGAAACTCCAGCTCTACTCAGTTGCTTACCGCCTGCTCAGAGGCGATCTGTGCCTGATGTATAAAGCCATGTCCAACCCAGAATTAATGGACATGCTCTACCTCAGGAAATCCAAATCCCTTAGAGCTACATGCTCCAGGGACTTAAACCTCAGCACAGAAATAAATAGGACATACTGGAGGGACAGATTCATATCCCAGAGGCTACCCTCACTCTGGAACAAAATCCCAATCCATGTTAGGCAGAGTCCCTCAATGACCCTCTTCAAGAGAAATCTTGACGAGTGGATGGGAGATCATACGTTTACCCCTGGGATCTCTTCTGTGTCCCTACTAGACAGAGGCACAGTAAACTAACCTCAAAAGGGCTATCTTCTGTGACCTACTATACAGAGACACAGTCAATCTAAAAGGGTGGCGAAAGCCAAACACACTCTGGCTAGGCTTATAAATGCCCTAGGGCAGATAGCCTAGTATCAACCTATGAACCTATGAACCTAAGTAACAAATGCTGACTGGAATCATATATTTTATGACTTTGTATTATTAAAGAAATTTTGGGACGAAGTTAACACTTTTTTACAGGCAATTTTTACAGACAATTTTATGCTTACAAAGTCACTTGTATTATTCAATACACCTGTCCCAGACTGTATAAATAAAAACAAATATTCTTGACTCTTGTCTATACTTTCCATTGTCAGGAAAGTAATTACAAGAAATTGGAATTCCTTATCAGTTCCCTCATTTAAAGAGTTTAAAGGTCTTCTCTTAGAATTATCTAAGTTAGACATGTTAACTATCAATTCTAAATCTACAAGAAATACAAAATGATATTACAAATGGAAAAATGTACATGAATTATTGGTTAAAGAACTGGATAAATGATTAATGCAGTAATCTTTTCTTTTTCTTTAAATCTTTTATTCTATGTTTTTGTTTTCTTCTGCCAAACTAAAATTAATTGATCCTGTTATTCGATATATAGTGAACATCACTGTACATAGTTTACTGTGCTTTTATAGTTATTGTATTATTTTTTTCTTTTTTAAATACTGTATTTTAAAATGTTAACTTAAAAGATCTGTTCATTATATTAATGTTTTCAATAAAGCTGTTTTAAAAAAAAAAATAAATGTGGTCTAGACATTGTTAGGGTGGTAATTAAACAGAATGAACTGACTATGGTTGAATTACACAAAACTATTGAACATCTTAACTCCCAAATAACTACTGACCTTATGCACACTGTGGAAACTGAGAAATGCAAACATTTTGCTATTTTAGATAAAATAGATGAACAATGCACTGTGAATATCAATAGGAAGATTAAAAAACTAGAGAGGGACATTGTTGAATACAGGGAGAAGCGATGTTACCCCACCCCAAAGGGGAATAGAAAAGACAATTTCCCTGATGAACACGAACATGGGAACAGTTCTAATGTTAACTTTGGTGGTGATGATGGATCTCTTGTTGAGAATCACCCTGACCCTTTAGAGTATCCCCCCTCTGCCATTCAGGGAGGTTACAGAACCAGATGGTCCCTCAATATTATAGGCCCACCAGTTGGGGAATGAGATGAGGGGGATAACAAGGGAGGAGGATTCTAATCCCCTCATCTGATAGTATTGCACAGTCTGGTAATAAGTACATTTACAAAAACTTTAATATTTTCAACTACAGTAGTATTGATCTTACTGTGGAACATTTTCATTTGTTGTCCAGGGCGTTTAAATTTATTCCCACTCAGAGATGTGACATTACCAAGCTTATTCTGAATTGACAATTATTAACTAGGAAGGTAAATATAGGGCTTTTGTTTGAAGGTGAAGACAGAAACCATATTCCAGGTGCCATAAGATGCAAAAGTGAATTTAACCCCCAATTCACCTCAGGTAAAAAATGTTGAGCTTTTGGTAGAGAATGAAATTTGAAAATTACATGTTCATACCAATGGTTTTCAGACCAAACTTAAATCAAGGTGAAAGGAAAATCTTACAAAATCTTAGGAAAGACAGAAATGTCAGGGACAATGTTATTTATGAAGGAAAGATGACACAAATCCTGGGGGACATTGGTACATATTCCAGGGTCTCCAGGAATTAAATTAATGTGGCATATAGAAAAACTGACCTTGCTATTTATGACCTCCTTTTGGAAGGCTTGATTGACCTTGACACCTTTAAATATTTGTCCATCACCAGACCCATGATACCTACCATTTTTGGTACCCCAAGGTCCACAAGGACCAGGGGGATCCCCCTTTGGCCTGTTGTGTCAGCTGAGGGCTCTAGGATGGCATCCCTAGTCAAATTTGTGAATACTAAATTAAAGAGTTTGTGGGGTACTGAGACTGTAATTTTAAAAGATTCCTGGGAGTTTTTGAAGGGAATTGATGTTAATCAGTCCCTTGATAACATCATTTTTGTAATAGTCGACATTAAAGATCTGTTTTATGTTATCCCTCACTATATTGGTTTAGACTGGCTAGAAGCAGCCCTTGTAGAAAAATCTAATATTTCTACTGACAACTTGCATGTGGTACTACAACTAATGGAATTAGTGTTAAAAAATAATTTAATGTATTTCAGTGGCGAGTTTTTCCATCAGATTAAGGGAGTGGCCATGGGGGCCAGTTACGCCCCTACTTATGCAAATATAATGTCTTGTTGGGAAAAGAACTATATTTTAAATTCCAGATTCAGTTCAAGTTGGTTACACTACAAGAGATTTTTGGATGACATTTGCATTTTTTGGAGGGACACAGAGAGCAAACTACATGCATTTTTAAATTATCTAGAAACTATTACCACATTTCTTCACTTTACCAGTACTGTTACTTATAAGAAAATGGATTTTTTGGATGTAAGCATAATAAAGACATCCTAGGGTAGTAAATCTAAAGTGTTTCAGAAGGAAACTTTTTTCAACTCCTATTTACATTTTGGGAGTGCCCACCCTCATCATCAGAAAAAAAAGTATATTTGAAGGGCAACTAATTAGAGCTAGTAAGATGACCTTTGTGGATAAGGATTTTGATGAGGAATGTGAATTTCTGTAAGGTCTGTTTAGTGAAAGGGGTTACCCTGCTGATTTATTGAAAGACATTAAATCTGACATTAAGAGTTTACATGCAGAAATATATTTCCCTCTGTTAGGTAAGGGTACTTTGGTTACTGGGAACCAGTGCATTGGTCTGGGTGGAGACCAATACAATAGGGCACTTATTATTGAATATAATTCAGATTTTTGGAAAGTAGAAGAGATTCTGAGGAGAGACTGGAACAGATTCACCACCCTTACTGACTTGAAAGGTTTGGCTAAGGAACCCATGAAAATTATTTTTTAAAAGGGGAAGAACCTAAAAGAACTTTTTGAAGGTTGTAAGTTGGATATGAGAGGAATTAATGTTAATAAGAAAGGAACATATAGGCGTGGAGCATGATCACAATTTGCCTACATTACAAACACTGACAATATACCTATTCCCAAAAGTAATAAGGTGATCTATGGAACTAGTTATTGTAATTGCAACACTAGTGGTTTGGTATACTTAGTGACCTGTGGGCTCTGTGGAGCCTTTTATGTGAGCAAGACTGAACTAAAATTAAAAAAAATGTATTTACCAGCATTTGTAAGACATTAGGACAAGGAATGACAAGAATGCTTTGTACAAACTTAGTTTTTACTTTTTACAAACATGCAAGTTTTTGTTTCTTTGTCCTTGAGACTTTTCTTCCTGATGCCAGAGGGGGGGGGGGGGTCCATGGGAAACCAGACTTGAATATCATGAGCTATTAGACACTGCTAAAGCCCCTGGTTTAAATGAAAATATTTATTTTGCCCCATTACTTAAATTAAGGGCTGCTAAACTATAGACCCCATTTCTTCCTATCTTCCTAATTTTAGAGTTTTTTGTAATTTCATGGTGTGGTTTTATAACAGCTTAGAATCGTTCTGGAAAGATTGTCACACAATGTGAGCCTACATAACTTTTTCCTTAATTTTCTGAATTAAGGGTACATTTAACCACTTGAGGGAGACATTGTATTTTGGTTTTAAGAAAATTAAATCAGTATATTTTTATATATTTTTGCACATATATTTAAACATCTTTTATATACATATACATTCAATGATTATGATGCACTTTTTAATGTTTTTACTGAAAGTTTGTCAATATTTTAATGTTTAAGTAAGTTTTTAAAAAGTGGTTTTGGTTACTGTTTTAATGTGAGAACAAGGTTTCAAACAGCAGTACAAAGCAACAATTAGCAATCTTTGTTTTTTTCACTCTAAGCATTTTATTGGTGGCTTTTTAATTGCTGCTTGTATAAACTGAGGGAGGGAACACAGGAAGTTTATCTGATGAAGTCTTTTATAGACAAAAATGTATGTGCCATTGTGAATGTTAATGTCTTCTGTGTGGAACTGTGGAAAATAAAGAACCTCTTTATTGCCTTTCGTTTCAGCAGGGTGCTTCCTACAGCCTTGGTCTTCATTTTTGTTTATCAGAAATAACACTACAGATATTTTTTCATTCTATCCGTATATATAGCTCACCAAGCCTGTTTCCTTTTTATCTATATGTTATTACTGTATATGGGGAAAATTTCCTTGTCAGTGGTGGTCTTTTATCCATCTCTGTATGTATATTGTTGAATTCTATCCCCCTCCTTAATGTCACAGGCACATTATAATGCAGACAATTTACCAAAAAAAAAAGAGTGACAAGTTGATTTACACAGATTTATGATAACATAGGTATATGACAATAGCAATCTATTCCACCCCAATGCCAGCAGGTGACAGGTTACCTTTGAAGCTAGCTGTACATAATCTATACCTTAAAGTGAGCTAGAAGTTTAATAAAACTAATGAACACAGTAATTAGGACTGTTCATAGAGATTCATGCAATATAACAGTAGTAATACTGTGCAGCTAAATTAATAACAGATGAAGTCTTACCACAAAAGCACAGGGCAGTAAGGGAAAGGAAGGGAAGAAATAAAATGCCATCATGGAAGTACTGACTAGAGTAAACTGTAAAGCAATTAAGACAAGAAGTGTCACTGTTAGAAGAGTGTAGAAGAAGGAATAGATCAAGAAAAATACTCAGAAAGATAAATGTGATAAAAGCAATGCACAGTATTAGAACAGATCAGGATCTATCATTCCCTACCACAAATAATAAATGAAAAGTATCAGCATAGGCAGAAAAACTAAGAAGATATACTGATAAATATAAAGGAAACGTACAAAAAATGAGATTTATTGATGACCCAAAAAAGTTTTATAGAGAATTGGGGAAACAAGTAAAAGGAATTGAAACACACACACAAAAAAAGAAGAAATAGATGCATTTTGGAGAAATATCAATGAAGATACTGTAGAACATGAGATGCTAAATGGATAGAAGATGTAAAAGAAAGAATAAGAAGTTTAACTGCACAGGATATGAAATGGGATGAAGTAACAACCAAAGAGATTGAAACAAGGTTAACAAAAGCTCCTAAATGGAATACCCCAGGCCCAGATGCAGTACCTAACCTCTGGCTAAAAGTATTAACATCTTTACACAAAGATTTAGCCATGAGTAGGAATTATTTATATGAGCACCTTGAACAGACACCAGCCTGGTTAACAACAGGAAAAACAATACTGATACTTAAGAGTGAACCATCAAGCTATCCTGAAAACTATAGACCAATAGCTTGCCTTCTGACGATGTATAAACTGCACACTGGCATTGATGCCGACAAGAGTTTACAGTCATTTAGAAGAAAACTCAATCATGGCAATAGAACAAAAGAGTAATAAAAGAAAGCAATATGAAACAAAGGATCATTTGCTGTTAAATACAGTCATAATGGAGAAATGTAAAAAGGGGAAGAATCTCTATGGCCATTAGCCTAGTAACCTCATATGAACATATGAATTATTACACATATATGTATTCAAGCACAAGCACAGACGCACACACACACACACACACACACACACACACACACACACACACACACACACACACACCTATCTACTTCTTACACACACACACACACACACACACACACACACACACACACACACACACACACACACACACACACCACACACCCATACACACAAACAGCTATCCACTTCTTAAATACACACACACCTACCTAGCAATCGACAGCTTACATACACAAACCCCTACCTGTCTACCTTTTGCAAGACGCATACACACACACAGACACACACACACACACGATATACCTGCCTAGCTACATCTTACACACACACACACACACACACACACACACACACACACACACACACACACACACACACACACACACACCCTACCTATCTACTTCTTACACACAAACTCACACGCCCCTTCCTATCTACTTTTTATATACACAAACACACACACACGCACCTGCCTGTCTACTACTTGCACACACACACACACACACACACACACACACACACACACACACAGACACACACCAGCCTAGCTACTTCTTACACACACAGACACACACACACCTACATATCTACTTCTAACCCCCCACACACACATACACACACACACACACACACACACACACAC